>NC_088335.1:13635000-13807500 GCF_036884655.1 Musa acuminata AAA Group | reverse complement strand
TTCATGTCCCTGATTTTTAGAAAATATTAATAATTAAAAAGTTTAGTTGATTATTATTTTTTATCATTATCTAGTAGTCTTACATGATGATGATTAATTATACATGTGATGTATGATGTATGGACGGATGATCATGGATCGTGTGATGTGTGTACTTGTGATTATTATTATTGAGGTCTGCGAGCCTCCATTATATTTCTCGTTTATTGTCGGGCTTGCGTGCCTATGATTAAGTTGTAATCACATGAGGAGGCGTAGCCGGAGCGTGGATGCGATAGCGGGACCGACAAGATGGATGATCGCGATGCATGAAGATGCATCAAGATGTCGATGGAACCAATGAGGACGAGATGGACGATCACAGGGCATGGAAATGCACTTTTGCACACATAGATCTTAATGTGAGTGATTAGGCATACTGGCTCGGGCCTAATCACATTAGGTTGTGGTCCATGATCATCTGGTGTGATTGCTTATACACATGCTAGATATGTATATATATTTGCATACGATGTAGATATATATTAAATATGTATATGTGTGACATGTCATATTAGGAGACCAAATCATAGAAACATCTCTCTCAATAATATTAAGTCGGTAAACGTGAGGCAATTAGATTGTCCCACGTGGCCTTCCATCGTTATAAGTAAGAACCGATTTTTGGTGTATGTTGAGTTGGTCGAGTACCTCGAGACTCACCTATATCGTGATTCGCTATCTTGCTTACGACATAGAGATGTCACAGGTGACTTGAGGGCATGGTATGCTTGGTCGAGTCTCTCGAGGGTATATCATCAAATCAGACTCATCTTGTAACGAAGGTGTTGACTTAACCGAACATCATGGTTGGTCGAGTCCCTTGAGGCCATGGTGATTCGGAGGCTGAACAGGACGGGAATCACAAGGAGTTGTGATCGACATGAGTTGCCTACCTTTTAGGCTTAGTGTGATTGGTCGAGTCCCTCGAGGTTACACTAAGACGCTGATTGGATCCTGATCTCCACTAGAAGTCTACCGGAGACTTCTGTTTCACGTGCTGAGGGTGTCGCGTGACTCGCTAGTAAAATAGTGGGAGCATATTAAGATAGAAGTCCATATCTTGATAGTTTATTTCTTGCAAAATCTGCATGTTATTCATTTCTGCTGCATCTATATTTTTAGAAAATATCGCTTTCAATTCCCTTACGTGGCATACTTGATGTCAACCGCCTCACTGGTCCAAATTATACGGATTGGCTCCGTAACTTGAGAATTGTTCTCACGGTGGAGAAAATCGTATACGTCCTTGATACAGTGATGCATATGCCCGAAGAAGGGGCAAGCGAGGATGAAATCACTCGCTACGTGAAGTACATTGATGACTCCACTCTTGCTCAGTGCTATATGTTGGGCTCTATGACTCCTGAGTTACAGAGACAACATGAAAAGATGGATGCCAGATCCATTCTCCTACATGTTCATAAATTGTTTGAGGAATAGGGAAGGACTCAACGATATGAGATATCCAAGAGCCTCTTCCACACTAGGATGACTGAGGGGACACCAGTTCAAAACCATGTCCTAAAGATGATTGAGTGGATAGAGAAACTCACAGGTCTAGGAATGGTCCTAGAGGATAACTTGTGTGTGGACATTGTGCTTCAGTCCTTTCCAGATTCTTTTTCACAGTTCATAATGAATTTTAATATGAACAAGCTTGAGGTGACTCTTCTAGAGCTCCTCAATATATTGAGGGAGGTAGAGAGTACTATTAAAAAAGAGAAGCCAATTCTCTATACTGGTGAGACCAAAAAGAAAAGGAAAGCAGAAAGATCCTTTAAGAAGAGAAAGGGCAAGGGCAAACCAGGTAAAGCAAAGGTTGCTAAGAAAGACCCAGCAAAGGACAAAGGCCAGTGCTTCCACTATGGCAAAGATGAGCACTGGAAGAGGAACTGCAAAGAGTACATTGCAGAGAGGGTGAAATAGAAGCTTGGAGAAGCTTCAGGTACATTCATGATCAATCTCCAATTGTCAGATTTTTGTGATAGTGCATTGGTATTGGATACTAGTATTGCTTATCACATCTATAATTTATTGTAAATTCTAGCAAAGCCGAGGGGAGATTGGCGAGAGGAATATTGTATAAAGGTTTATTTATCCTAGACACTACTCCACATATCATGAATGTAAATGTGTCCAAGAGGAAACGAGATGAGATGAACAGTGCATACCTGTGGCATTGTAGGCTAGGTCACATCCATGAAAGAAGGATTCAAAAGTTGCTAAATGATGGATATCTAGATCCATTCGACTATGTGTCATATGCAGCTTGCGAGCCTTGCCTTCATGGAAAACTGACCAACTCTCCATTTAGTGGAACTGGAGAGAGAGCCATTGAGATGTTGGAACTCATACATAGTGATGTATGTGGACCCATGTCAACTCATGCCATTGGTGGTTACTCCTACTTCATTACCTTTACTGATGATTTCTTAAGGTATGGATATGTGTACTTAATGAAGTACAAGTCCGAGGCTTTTGAGAAATTCAAAGAGTATAAGAATGAGGTGGAGAACCAGACTGAAAGAGTATCAAAACTCTTCGATCAGATCGAGGAGGTGAGTACTTAAGTACAGAGTTTACTCAGTTCCTCAAGGACTATGAGATATTATCCCAATGGACACCTCCTTATACACCTCAGCTCAATGGTGTCTCTGGAAGGAGGAATCGTACGCTATTAGATATGATACGGTCTATGATGAGTTTCGCTGACCTGCCCATCTTATTCTAGGGATATGCCCTAGAGACCGCAGCTTACCTTCTGAATAGAATTCCAACTAAGTCGGTAGTGTCTACACCATATGAGATATGGAAAGGGAAGAAGCCTGATCTTAAGGTTGTTAAGATTTGGGGCTGCCCTGTCCACGTTAAAAGGCACAACCCCGATAAGTTAAAATCGAGGACAGAGCGATGTAAATTTGTGGGATACCCCAAGGAAACTTGTGGGTATTATTTCTATCATCTCGAAGACCAAAAGGTCTTTATAGCTAAGAGAGCAGTGTTCCTTGAGAAGGAACATTCTTGGCGGAGATAGTGGGAGAATGATAGAGTTGAGCGAGATTGGAGAACCAAGCTCAAGCACCACACTACAGCCCGAGTCTGTTTAGGTACCTAATACACAAGTTTCAATTTTACGTAGGTCTGATAGAGTATCTCATCCTCCTGAGAGATATGTGGGACATATTAGATGAGAGGATGTTGAGGATATTGATCCTCAGACCTACAAGGAGACTATTATGAGTATAGACTCCGGGAAGTGGCAAGAAGCCATGAATTCTAAGATAGATTCTATGTACTCCAACAAGGTTTGGAACCTAGTTGATGCACCCGAATGTATTGTACCCATCGGTTGCAAGTGGATCTTTAAGAAAAAGATCGAAGTAGATGGAAAGGTAGAGACCTATAAAGCAATGCTAGTGGCTAAGGGGTATCGTCAAAGGCAAGGTATTGACTACGACGAAACCTTCTCACCCGTAGCAATGCTAAAATCCAACAGAATTCTATTGGCTATTGCAGCACACTATGATTATGAGATCTGGAAGATGGATGTGAAAATCGCATTCCTCAATGGGAACTTCGAGGAGGAGGTGTATATGATGCAACCTGAGGGATTCGTGTCCAAGAACTACCCAGATAAGGTGTGTGGGTTGCTTAGATCTATTTATGGACTAAAGCAAGCTTCCCGAAGTTAGAACATAAGATTTGATGAGGCAATCAGATCTTATGACTTCATTAAGAACAAAGATGAGCCTTGTGTGTACAGGAATATAAGTGGGAGCGCTATCACCTTTTTGGTGTTATATGTGGATGATATCCTGATAATTGGGAATGACATAGGAATGCTATCCAGAGTAAAGGCTTGGTTATCTAGACACTTCTCCATGAAGGACTTAGGGGAAGCATCCTATATCTTGGGGATTAGAATCTATAGAGATAGATCCAAGAGGATGCTTGGCTTATCCCAGTCCAGGTATAAAGAAACCATTGTCAAAAGGTTTGGCATGAAAAATTCCAAGAGAGGTCTCAAACCGATGAGACATGGGATATCGCTTTATATGACTATGTCCCCAAAGACTCCAGAAGAAAGGGCAAACATGGATATGATACCTTATGCCTCAACAATAGGGTCTATCATGTATGTCATGCTATGTACTAGGCCTGATATAGCGCATGCTCTAAGTGTCACGAGCAGGTATTAGGTGGATCCAGGCTTGGAGCACTGGAAAGCAGTAAAGTGTATCCTTAAGTACTTGAGAAGGATTAAGGATCTTTTACTAGTATATGGAGGTAGTAGCCTTAAGGTTGAAGGATACACAGATTCAAGTTTTAAGTTTGATGCCGATAATAGCAAGTCAAATTTGGGGTACGTGTACACCTTGAATGGAGGAGCAGTATGCTGGAAGAGTTCCAAGCAAGATACTACTACTGACTCGATCATAGAGGTAGAGTACATTGCTGCATCAGATGCAGCAATGGAGGGAGTCTGGGTGAAGAAGTTCATCACAGATTTGGGAGTCGTGCCGGATAGCGAAAAGCTGACTTCCTTATATTGCGACAACTATGGGGCGATTACTCAAATAAGGGAACCCGGGTCTCATCAGAAGTGTTCTAAGGAGGTTCCAGCTTATCAAAGAGATCGTAATCCGAGGAGATGTAGTAGTGGAAAGAGTTCCATCCGAAGATAACTTTGCAGATCCACTGACAAAGCTGTTGTCTCATATTGTCTTTGAGTTTCACAGGGGTCTGATGGGGATCAGACACATAGGTGATTGGCTTTAGGTCAAGTGGGAGATTGCTAGTCATAGGTGCCCAGCAAGCCAATCACGTGAGTGATAGCACGTGTGACTTGATACAGAATCTTTTTTCTTATTATATTTTGGCATATATCACTTTATAACTATTGCATATATATATATATATATATATATATATATATATATATATATATATATATATATATATATATATATATATATATATATATATTGTGATGTCCTTGGATTTGTGCAATAGGAATCGGATCGTGATGAGATCACGATAATGAGATCGATTCATCTTTAAACACAGATCCTAAATAATCCCGGCCATAGGTTACTCGAGAGGGACATCGTGATAACCGGATAGACTAGTGTGCTGTATATCCGTCCATATGATGGATGCAGTTGGTCTCTTAGCTGCTCGTGTAGGGACACTAGAGATACAGTACAGGTGCTCATTGGAGAATTAGTTCACTAATTGATCCGCTTACGGAATGCTGGATGGTTGATGATGCCTTATTGTCAGACAGCGATTTCGTATTCCTAGTGGTGTATCTGGTCCTTAGACTTGAGACACTAAGGATGTCCTGTATGAGTGCTCCACTCTTTGATACCAGACTTATAGGTTTGGCTGTCCCAGATCTAGTACAGTTGGTCATTAGGAGTGGTAGTCCACCTTACGAGGGCTATTGAGTGTCGATAGAGGATCATCCACTCTCAGCGTCATGAGAGGAATATCCCATGTGTTCTTGCTCAAACAAATCCCTGGCCAAGGTCATTCGGGTTGAGAGAGAAAGAGTTCTTCAGGAGAATCCGATTAGAGCGAGACTCGAGTAGAAACCGTATGGGTTTGACAGCACCATACTCGATATATGGTCTCTGGGTTATTAGATGAATGAGGGATTATAGGTACACGGTAACTGAGAACAGACAGGTCCAAAGGATTGGATTCTCCTATATCGTCTAGGGACTACAACGTAGTGGCCTAGTACGTTCGTAGTCGATGAGTCGAGTGAATTATTACAGAGATAATAATTCACTAAGTTAGAAGGAGTTTTGACATGTATGATTCATGGCCAGCTCGATATTGGGCCTAGAGGGTCACACACATATGGTAGGCATTGCGATGAGTAGAGGTCCGGATATGAGATATCCGACGGAGCCCTTGTCTTATTGGATATCCAATAAGCCCCTGCATTATTAGATCCCATGGACGAGATCCAATAAGAGCCCATGAGAGATTATTGGATAGAGATCCACTAATCTAAAAGGCTTGGGTTATTGGATGTAGATCCAATACCCACTAGGGGAGGATCCATTAGGGTTTGACAAGGGACCTCTATAAATAGGAGGGATTCAGAGTCTCATAGGCTATAGCCTTTGCTTGCCTCTTCTATTCTCCTCCCCATCTCGACCTCAGAGTAGGCCTGGAGTAGTGAGGAGCATCGTCGCAGCCCTACTGTGTGGATCACCACTAGAGAGAAGGCCTTGCTTGACCTCCTTCACCGTCTCCTAAGGATCTGTAAGGAAACATGGATAAGTGATCTCCCTAAGTAACACAATCTACTCTATACGCAGTTTTAAGTTTCGCGGATTTTACACACCAATCTTCGCACGACGACGAACATCTCTTTGAGAATCGGGGATTTTGTTTTCTTGTTCTTCCACTACGCATGTGATGTCGCCCCCAAGATTTTCCAACAAAAATAAAATCCCTAATTCTCAAAGATGTGTTCGTCGTCGTGCAAAGATTGGTGCGCAAAATCTATGAAATAGAAAAACTACATATATTAAATATTGTGTTACCTAGGGAGATCGTATATCCCTGAATCCCTTTAGATCTCTAAGAGAGGGCGAAGGAGGTCAAGCGCCCTCCTCTCTAGCGGTGATCCACATAGCAGGGCTGCAACGATGCTTCTCAAAACTCCAATACTGCTATCTAAGTTGGAGAGAGGGAGGAGAATAGGAGAGGTAACCTTGGTGTCTCAAGTCTAAGGACTAGATATACCATTGGGACTACAGAATCATTGTCTGATAATAAAGTATCATCAACCATCCAGCATTCCGTAAATGGATCAATCAGTGAAGTCATTCTCCAATGAGCACATTACTGTATCCCTAGTGTCCCCACACGAGTAGCTATGAGACCAATTACATCCATCATTTGGACGGGTATACAGCACATCAGTCTGTCCAGTTATCTCAATATCCCTCTCGAGTAACTTATGACCAGGATTATTTAGGATACATGTTTAAAGGAGAATCGGTCTCATTATCATGATCTCGTCACGATCTGATTCCCATTGCACAAATCCATGGATGTCATAATATGTTCAAGCAATAGGTAATATAAAGTGATAAAATATCAAATAATAATAATAAGCAAAAAGACTTTGTGTCAAGTCACACGTGTTATCACTCATGTGATTGCCTTATAGGGCACTTATGACTAGCAATCTCTCATTTGACCTAAAGCCAATCACCTATATGTCTGATCCCCATCAAACCCCTATAACGCTCAAAGACAATTTGAGATAATGGCTTTGTTAGTGGATCTGCGATATTATCTTCGGATGGAACTCTTTCCATTACTACATCTCCTCGGGTCACGATCTCTCTAATCAGGTGGAACCTCCTTAAAACATGCTTAAACTTCTGATGAGACCTGTGGTCCTTCGATTGAGCAATCACCCCGTTGTTATCATAATATAAGGGAATCGGCTCCTCGCTACTTGGCACAACTCCTAGATCTATGATGAATTTCTTCATCCAAACTCCCTCTTTTGCTACCTCTGCTGCAGCAATGTACTTTGCCTCTGTGGTCGAGTCAGTAGTAGTATCTTGCTTTGAACTCTTCGAGCATACTGCTCCTTCATTCAAGGTGTGCACATACCTTGAATTCGACTTGTTATCATCGACATCGGATTAGAAACTCGAGTCCGTGTAGCTATTAACCCTAAGGCTACTACCTTCATATGCCAATAAAAGATCCTTAGTCCTTCTCAAGTACTTAAAGGATACATTTTACTGCTTTCTAGTGCTCCAAGCCTAGATTTGCTTGATACTTGCTCGTGACCCTCAAAGCATGCACTATACCAGGCCTAGTACATAGTCTGACATACATGAGGCATAGGGTATCCTATCCATGTTTGCCCTTTTTTCAGGAGTCTTTAGGGACATACTCTTGGAAAGTGATATCCCATGTCTCATCGATATGAGACCTCTCTTGGAATTTTCCATGCCAAATTTTTTGACAATGGTGTCTATGTATCTGGACTGGGACAAGCTAAGCATCATCTTGGATCTATCTCTATATATCTGAATCCCCAAGATATAGGATGCTTCCCCGAGAATTCGGGACATGTAAAAAATTTTATGAATTATGAAAGGTATTTAGGTAATTTGGACATAAAGGACAACCTCAAAAATTTTAAAATTCTGAGAGGCAAAACTGTCTTTTGTCCAAAAATCGCACTGCCTTTCCCTTGCCTCTGCGTTGCAGTTGCCACCACCCCGTTGGTTGTAGCATCTACGAGGGCGGGGGTTGCCGCTTTTGCCATGACCCCCCCTACAGGCACCGCCTTTACCCATGGGTGCCCCTGCAGGCGTTGCTGTAGGCAATGGTCGCCCCTGCAGGCTACTCACCCGTGGGTGCCACCGCATGCACTGCAAGCGGCTTGCCTGCACGCAAATGGCAGCCAAGGCTACCATCTATAAGGGCAACAAGGTTAGCAACAGTTGCTACCCTTTCTCGCTTTTACGTCAATGATTTTAACATCAAAAGTCTTTCTAAAACATAACACATGCAGTTCGAAACCAATCTTTCACATGAACAACCTAGCTTTGAATACCACTATAGAAAAATTTAGGGGCAACATTGTTGAATCTCGGATTTTGATAATGAAACTAATTGATTATGTTTAGATGTTTAACTGCATTTTGAGTGATGCAGGTCTACTCGATCAAGATTAGACAGTTAACACAAGAGGAATTGACGTTGTACCGGAGGAGATCACGTTAGGATAGTGGATGGCAGAAGGCTTCGAACGTCGGGCATCGGGCCAAGAGCTGAATTACGCCAAGAATATCGGGGTTGTGGAGGTCAATCGCTGATTGGGCAACAAGCCGCAAGAGAGGACGATGCGCTGAAGAATCGGATGAAGCGCCAACCAATGACGTGCCGGGCAACAGAATGTCAATTCGCGTTATAATAATTGTCTAGATCAGAGTAGAGTTTTGGCTTGTGTGTGCAGGATTAACTACGATAACGACGAAGACATAAAGCGAAATAAAATGTCAGAGTCAAGCGCGAAGGATTTGTTGCGAGTTCGAGAGTTCGACGGAAGTCCAAAGGTTCGTCGGGAATGCTGCCGGAACTAGCCGAGAATGAGTAGGGAGCTTGCCGAAGGGTTTTTCGGAAGCTCGCCTGAAGGTTCGTTGGAAGTTCGCGGAGCTTGCCGAGAAAGATCGGAGCTTGCCGAAGAAGCTCATTGGAACTCGCCAAGATCAAATCGTGAAGTCTAGGAGCTTGCCGGGAGTCCGCAGAATGGTTTCCGAGAGTTCATCGAAAGACCGTCGGAAGTTCACCGGAAGCTTGCCGGAAAAAGTCTTGACTTGCAGACTTTGTAATAGCTTAGGAAATGTCTTTAAATTCGTAGTTAGCACGTTAATTAGGGTTAGGATTAGATGTTAATCCTATAACCCAAGTAGGGGCCAATTGGGCCCGAGTTCGGACTGGTTTGGGCCAAGTTTGGAGCCCAACCAGTGAGCTGAAATAGTGTAGGCGGTGGCACCGCCCAGAACCCGAGAACTGAGCGGTGGCACCGCCCAGCACCCGAGAGGTCGGGCGGTGGCACCTCCATCGACAGGCGGTGGCACCGCCAGCCTCGGGAACCCAAGAGAATTCAAAATTTGGAGCCCGAATTTGAATCCTCTTGGGGCCTATAAATACCCCTCAATTCTCAGCAGAGAATACAAACTTTTGAGGAGTAAGAAATTGAGATAAAGCCTTAGCAAAGTCTTTAGCAAGTCTTGTTTTTCAATTGCTTGAGTGTTCACCTCCTTCTTTCTCGTTGAAAACTTGCAAGAGTGTAAACCACTTGTAAAAGGTTGTAAGAGGGGTATTTGTCCTTCCCCTTCAAAGTGATTTGCTAGTGGAAGTTGGGAGCCTCATTGAAGAAGGCTTCGCAAGTGGATATAGGTCATTTTGACCGAACCACTTTAAATTGGTGCGTTCGTTGAATGTGTGAGCATTTACCTTCTTGAAATTATCATTTACACTACTGCTAGCTTTCGGATTTCATTTTCTCATTTTACTCAAGTTACTATCAAAACGAAATCTCCTCGTATTTATGAATTTATTTTCAAACTTACGAGTTTTAATCCGCTGCACTAATTCAGCCCCCCCCCCCCCCCCCCCCCTCCTCTTAGTGCTGCTCTGATCCTAACAAACATTACATATGCAGTGAAAGAACATAAAATCAAATTCCCAAAATTTCCCAAAAGGTGTTATTGTCGTACGAATATTAGTGCATAAAAACCTATGAAACTGAAAACTACATATGGGATAGTTGTGTTACCTAAGAAAATCATATATCCCTGAATTCTTGTAGATCTTTGAGAGAGGATGAAGGAAGTCAAGCTTCCTCCTCTTTAGTAGTGATCCACATGGTGTTGGAAAATCTAGGGGTGACATCACATGCACAGCGGAAGAACATTAAAAACAAAATCTCAAATTTCCCAAAGATATGTTTGTCATCTTGCGAAGATTGGTGTGCAATATCCGTGAAACAGAAAACTATGTATAGTAAATATTGTGTTACCTAGGGAGATCGTGTTAGGATCAGGAGCACTAAGAGAGGGGGGTGAATTAGTGCGGCGGAAAACTTTCGACGATTAAAACTGCGTTCGTACGATAAAAGTGATTTTGATAGAAAACCCGATTCGTAAATCACTTTAACTTGTGATCAAGCAAGATGCAGTTAAAGCGAATCTATAAAGGCAGTTTGCAGTTATGATAGAAATCAGAATGTAAGTGCAAACTAAAATATGATGTTCGTACGATAAAACTGATTTACGTCTAAACACCGATTCGGAAAATACTGAACTTTGAAACATGATCGTAAATGCGTAGAAGGCAGTAAGCTATTGAGGAGGTTTGCAGTAAAGATAATATGCTCAAAGTAAATGCAAACCAGAGAGCACCACAATTTTAGAGTGGTTCGGTCAATCTTGACCTACACCCACTTCTGACTTCCTCTACCGACGAGGTCACTGACGTCCACTAGAGGCCTTCCTTCAACAGGCGAAGGCCAATCACCCTTTTATAGTTTCACTCCTTTTGACGAGCTTAAGAGACAACCCTTACAAACTTTTCTCTCCTCTCTTGAAAGATCAAAACTTGGAAGAAAAGATGGAGGAGAACTTCTAGACTTTACAACACTTTTGAGTTCTAAAATCACAGAGTAAGATCAAGCTTTCGGTGCCTTTGGGTTGCCCTTTCATTGCTGAAAGGGTGGAGTATTAATAGGCCCCAACCTAGTTTGAATCTAGAGCTCAAAACTGTCATCTCCCGGAATTCCGGGGTCTAACGGTTGCACCGCCTGACTGGGACGGTTGCACCACCTGGCAGAGCTCGAAGACTGAGCCTCTAGGCGGTGCCACCTCCTGTCAGGGGCGGTTGCACCTCCTGCCAGAGCTTGGAGACCGAGCTCAGGCGGTGCCATCGCCTGACTGGGGCGGTTGCACCGCCCATCCAGAGCTCGGAGATCGAGCTCAGGGGGTTCCACCTCTGTCAGAGGCGGTTGCACCGCCCAGTCTCACTCGGAGACTGAGCCCAGGCGGTGCCACTGCCTGCTTGGGGCGGTTGTACTGCCCAGCTCTCCTGGGAGACCCTCTCCTGAGCGGTGCCACCACCTAGTAGGAATTCTGGTTCGAATGGGTTGATCCATTTGACCCAATTTGGGTCTGTCAATGGCCCAATTGCCCCCAGATTAAGTTAATGGGACCACCTCTCATTCCTAACTTAATTTATATGCTAACTACGACAATTCTTAAGACATTTACTACAGCTTGCTTCGGTGCGTCAATCGCTTCTTCCAGCGAACATTCGACGAACCTTCGGCGATGCTCCGGCGGACTTCTGGCAAACTCCTAGACTTGCGATGATCCACTTGGCGAGTTCCGACGAGCTTCTTTGGCAAACTCTTGGACTTCTCAGATTTGTTCCCGTAGAACCTCCGACGACCGTCCGGACTTCCGTCGAACTCTAGAACACCCAACATGATCATAGTCTTGACTCTGGCGTAACTCCTGCTGCATGTCTTTCTTCCATCGTAGTTAATCCTACACACTTAAAACAAAACTTCAATCGTGACAATTAATCCTAAGCAATTAACTAAGTTGTCCGACATGTCATTGGTCCCTCGACGCTTCGTCCGATTCTTCGGCGCATCGTCCTCTCCTACAACCTATTGCCCAATCGGCCAGTTGACTCTACAACTCCGATATCCTTGGCACAATACCCTCTCTTCTTGGCCCGATGCCCGAGTCCATGGCCTGAAGCCTTCTGTCGATACGTCGACCGATCCACCGGCCCGACGTCCAATCTTCTGACCGTTAGGATCAAGAGCACTAAGAGGGGGGGGGGGGGGGTGAATTAGTGCAGCGAAAATCTTTCACTATTAAAATCGAAAGCTGCATTCGTTTGATAAAAACGATTTCGATGTAAAAGCTGATTCTAAGATTACTTTAACTTAAGATTAAGCGAGATGACGTTAAAGTAAATCTACGAAGACAGTTTGCAGTTTATGATGAAAATCAGAATGCAAGCGCAAACTGAAATGCGACGTTCGTACGATAAAACTCATTTACGTCTAAATGCCAATTTTGAAGATACTGAACTTTGAGATACGTTTTATAAATGCGCAGAAGGCAGTTTGCAGTTATGATTGAAATCAAAACGTAAACTGAAATATAATGATCGTACGAAAAAGCCGATTTACGTCTAAACGCATATTCGAAAAGCTCTTAGAAACTCGTTCGTAAAAGCGCAGAAGGCAGTAGCTATTTAGGAGGTTTGCAGTAAAGATAAAATGCTCAAAGTAAATGCAAACCGAGATTTAGAGTGGTTCGGTCAATCTTGACCTACTCCACTTTTGGCTTCCTCCACCGACGAGGTCACCGACATCAACTAGAGGCCTTCCTTTAATAGGCGAAGGCCAACCACCCCTTTTACAGTTTCACTCCTTTTGACGGGCTTAGGAGACAACCCTTACAGAAATTTTCTCTCCTTTCTTTACAACTCAGAACTTGGAAGAAAAGAGGGAGAAGAACTTTTGGCCTTTACAACAATTTTGAGCTCTAAGAATCACAGAAAAAGATCAAGATTTCGGTGTATGTCTCTGCTCTTTCAGTGCTGAATGGGTGGGGTATTTATAGGCCCCAACCCAGTTCAAATTTGGAGCTCAAAACTGTCAATTCCCGGAATTCCGGGATCAGGCGGTTGCACCTCCTGACTGGGGCGGTTGCACCGCCTGGCAGAGCTCGAAGACTGAGCCTCTGGGCGGTGCCACCTCTGTCAAGGGCGGTTGCACCTTTCTGCCAGAGCTCGAAGACCGAGCTCAGGCGGTTGCACCTCCTGACTGGGGCGGTTGGACCGCCTACTAGAGCTCGAAGACCGAGCTCAAGCGGTGCTACCTCCTGTCAAGAGAGGTTGCACCGCCCAGTCTCGCTTGGAGACTGAGCCCAGGTGGTTGCACCTCCTGGCAGGGGCGGTTGCACCGCCCAGTCTCCCTAGGAGACTTAGCCCAGGCAGTTGCACCTCCTGGCTTGGGCGGTTGCACCTCCTACAGTAATCAGGGTCCGAATGGGTAGATCCATTCGGCCCAAATTGGGTCTTTCAGGGGCCCGATTGCCCCAAGATTAAGTTAATGGGATCACCTCCCATTTCTAACTTAATCATTGTGCTAACTATGATTATTTCCTAAGACATTTACTGCAACTTGCTCCGGTACGTCAATCGCTTCTTCCGGCGAGCTTCCGGCGAACTTCCGTCGATCATCCGATGAACCCTCGGTGATGCTCCTGCGGACTTCCAGCAAACTCCTGGACTTGCAACGATCCACTTGGCGAGTTCCGACGAGCTTCTTTGGCAAGCTCCTGGACTTCTCGGATTTGTTCCCGCAGAACCTCCGACGACCGTCCGAACTTCCATAGAACTCTCGAACTCCCAACGTGATCATTGTCTTGACTCCGGCGCAACTCCTGCTGCATGTCTTACTTTCATCGTAGTTAATCCTGCACATGTAAACAAAACTTTGATCGAGACAATTAATCCTAAGCAATTAACCAAGTTGTCCGGCATGTCATTGGTCCCTCGACGCTTCGTCCGATTCTTCGGCGCATCGTCCTCTCCTGCAGCCTATTGCCCAATCGGCCAGTTGACTCCGCAACTCCGATATCCTTGGCACAATACCCGCTCTTCTTGGCCTGATGCCCGAGTCCACGGCCCGAAGCTTTCTGTTGATACGTCAACCGATCCACCGGCCCGACGTCCAATCTTCTGACATGTTCCTCCGGCACAACATGATTTTCCTGCTTTAATTGTCTCATCCTGATCGAAGCATCCTGCGTCACTCAAAACGCAGATTAAATCATAAACATATATCAAGTAGTTTCATCATCAAAATACGAGATTCAACAATATCCCCCTTCTTGATGTTAACAACTACTTGATGACGGAGTTAACCTTAACTCCCGGAGTTTAAACAAACTCCCCCTATCAATATGCCATATTGATAGAATCTTGAATTCAAACTGAATTCAAGTCATTGCAATATTCATCATGAATACTTGCAACATGAACTTATGCATAAACTTATGCATAACATGTCATGTCATCAACATATTTCTCCCCCTTTGTCATCAACAAAAAGGAGAAGTACCATAATCAAGCGTTTGTGATATTGGTTCAACTCATCGCATGAAAAACATAATATCAAGTTTTATCATCATACAGTTTTGAAGCCAGAAAATTTAGCAAATGTTACATCATGCTTAGAACATTCAAGCTATCAAGTTTTAGATATGCAAGTTTTACAGCATACAAGATAGCACTTTTATAACATGCAAGCTAGCAATGTTGCAATATTTTAGAACTTGCAAGCTAGCAATTTAGAGATGTTCAAGAAGGCAACTCTTGCTTCTTGAAATATGCAAGTTGCAAGCTAGCAAATTTTTACGATATGCAAGTTTTGCTTCTTGAGATAGGCAAGATAGCACTTTTGCAATTTTTGTTTGGCAAGCTTGTGATGTTCAAGATAACAAGCTCTTTCTTCTCTTTTGAGAAGTGTCATTTTTGCTTTCTTTGCAAAGTGCAAGCTAGCAAAATGCCAAACTAGTAAGAGATAATGTTTTACATGAGGCAAGCAAACAATTTGGCAAGTGTTACATTTGCATCTTCTCTTTAGATGTGCAAAAAAATAAACAAGATTTTGCATTTTCTTGACATTTCAAGCTAGTAATTATCGGTGATGTTCAAGATAGCAATTTCTTCTCTTTTGTAATTTTTGCCTTTTTCTTGAATTGTGCTAGCAATCTATCTCCCCCTTTGTTATTGTCAAAAAGAAGGGAAAAACCCTTTACATCAATTTCTAAATCATGACAAAGGTAAGTAATCATTCTTATTTGTGCATCATTATAGTTTCAATGCACAAATTCATTAACATTACATTTCTTTTTTTTTTTTTTATGCATGATATCGAAAAATCAATCATCATCATGAGCATATCAAACATGATATTCAAGCATTCATGATATATCATTTTGGCAACATGATCATATATATTCAAACGATGGTATCTAAATGTCAAAATTCATTACATCCTATTATGCATGATCATTAACTCCTCATTTGTATTTCATGCATTATTTCATTTCATCTCATAAGGAATATAAAGAAGAGTTATTGGATGATGAGATAAATATTTTATGAATACACGAAATATCATAAGTGTTTCATGTATTCATATTATCACATGAAGCATATTATCATTTTTAAGATTCATAACATGAATAACGTTATTACGATTTCATCAAAGTCAATTTCGAGATTCACACAATATCATGAAATCATTAATCTCGATAAGATGGGAAAAGCATTTTCTTTTTAAGTGATTCTTTTAACACATCATAAAAAAAACTCATTCATAATTCAAGTGATTTACAAGATATCATAAATGAATTTATCACTTGTATTTCATCAAAATCGAGAACTCTAGAGATAGAAAATGATTGAAGCATTTAATCTGATTGAAGCATGATTCATATTTAAAGTGTATCTTATGTCGTAAATACGAATCAAGCATTTGTCAAATCTGAAATCATCCTTAAAATTACATTCAATAAATTCATATATGACAAGCATAGATTTATTGAAAAATCAATAAGATAGAGGATTACATTTCAAGTGTTCATCAATTGTAGCATTTCATCACATGGTAAGATATCAATGCGTAAAATTACGATACAAGTTCTTGATATCTTAACGCATGATGCAAACATGGCATAATGCAAATTTGGCAATCATAGCATCAATTTATATAAGCATTGCAAATATGGCAATCATATCAATTCATATATCTCTTGATGATGCAAGCATAGGATAATCATAGCATAGGGTTTATAGCATCAATTCATATATTTCTCCCCTTTTTTAAGTGTTTCATCTTAAGTGATCGATTTCATGTTAGCATGCCTTTTCATTTATGTCAAATGAAAACATGCATCAACTTTTAGGATCATAAAATGAATTTTATCATAAAACCATCAATCACAAAAATCATAATGTATAACTTTAAAATCTCATGCATAAAATCGTCAAATCATAGTATCAAAACTTTAATATTTTCATTGCAACATTAAGCAAGGTTTCATTGAACATAATTTTGAATGACTCTTATAAATGCCTAAAACTTCTTTAGTTTTAATTTATATGATTGACTTTATAATAGCATGTTAAAATCTTTATTCTTATGTCAAAACCATACATCATATTTAACAAACAAAGATAATGAAAAATATCAAGCCTTCCAGACAAAAGCCATGTATCATCATTGAAAAGCAATATGAAAATCATCAAAATATACATTCTTGCTTCTCAAGAACATAAATATGATTAATCTCACTAGGTGTACAATCATTAGATTTCTATCTTGCATTAACATAAGACATGCAATTTTCATTATCATTTTCAAAATTACAAGTATGATCATATTTTTGTATTTTCATTATTAAATTATTAAAAATGTAATTTTCAAGAAAATTTAAAGAAAAAGAAAAATGCATCATGAAAAGCATCATGTAATTTCGAAGTAAATTAAAGGCATTTTGATTACCTTAGCGTCGAAAGGCGTAAAGGCGTAGTTTGCCACCTCGCTTTTGTTGATTTTCTCCTCGTCTTCAGAGGAGCTCGATTCATCCTAATTTTTGTTCTTCTTCTTGCGTTCAAAGCAAGTAGTTCCGTTCTTCTTACTTTTTAATTTTTGTTTCATTTGTAGTTTAAGTTCACCGTCACTTGAGCTTATGCTCGAGTGGTCTTCAAATGTTCTATGTCCCAAATCCTTCCTGTTTTTTGGAAGGTGGTTCTCAAGTTCTTCACGTGCATTGCACGTCATTTCATATGTAATCAAGGAACAAATTAGTTCTTCAAGTGGAAATTGGTTCAAGTTTTTCGATTCTTGAATAGTAGTTACTTTTGAATCCCAAGGTTTAGAAAGTGAGCGCAAAATCTTGTTTACAAGTTCAAAATCCGAAAAACATTTTCCAAGAGCTCTTAAACTATTGACGACATCCGTGAAACGGGTGTACATGTCGCTTATAGTCTCGCTTGGTTGCATTCGAAAAAGCTCAAAATCATGCAATAAAATGTTAACTTTCGAGTCTTTCACTCTACTAGTTCCCTCGTGCGTGATTTCAAGTGTTCGCCAAATGTTAAAAGTCGTTTCGCACGTAGAAATCCGATTGAACTCATTTTTGTCTAAAGCGCAAAATAAGGCATTCATAGCCTTCGCGTTTAAAGAAAAATACTTCTTCTCCAAATCCGACCATTCGTTCATCGGTTTAGAGGGAAGTTGAAAATCGTTTTCAACGATATTCCATAAATCCAAATTCATAGAAGTCAAGAAAACTCTCATTCGAGTTTTCTAATAAGTGTAGTCCAATCCGTTAAACAACGGTGGACGAAAAACCGATAAACCCTCTTGAAAGCCATGAAGAGCCATTTCTCTCGGGTGTAAATCCGAAATGAGAAATACCGGGCTCTGATACCAATTGTTAGGATCAAGAGCACTAAGAGGGGGGGGGGGGGGGTGAATTAGTGCAGCGGAAATCTTTCACTATTAAAATCGAAAGCTGCATTCGTTTGATAAAAACGATTTCGATGTAAAAGCTGTTTCTAAGATTACTTTAACTTAAGATTAAGCGAGATGACGTTAAAGTAAATCTACAAAGATAGTTTGCAGTTTATGATGAAAATCAGAATGCAAGCGCAAACTGAAATGCGACGTTCGTACGATAAAATCGGTTTACATCTAAATGCCAATTTTGAAAATACTGAACTTTGAGATACGTTTTATAAATGCGCAGAAGGCAGTTTGCAGTTATGATTGAAATCAAAATGTAAACGTAAACTGAAATGTAATAATCGTACGAAAAAGTCGATTTATGTCTAAACGCAAATTCGGAAAGCTCTTAGAAACTCGTTCGTAAAAGCGCAGAAGGCAGTAGCTATTTAGGAGGTTTGCAGTAAAGATAAAATGCTCAAAGTAAATGCAAACCGAGATTTAGAGCGGTTCGGTTAATCTTGACCTACTCTACTTTTGGCTTCCTCCACCGACGAGGTCACCGACGTCAACTAGAGGCCTTCCTTCAATAGGCGAAGGCCAACCACCCTTTTACAGTTTCACTCCTTTTGACGGGCTTAGGAGACAACCCTTACAGAAATTTTCTCTCCTTTCTTTACAACTCAGAACTTGGAAGAAAAGAGGGAGAAGAACTTTTGGCCTTTACAACAATTTTGAGATCTAAGAATCACAGAAAAAGATCAAGATTTCAGTGTATGTCTCTGCTCTTTCAGTGCTGAATGGGTGGGGTATTTATAGGCCCCAACCCAGTTCAAATTTGGAGCTCAAAACTGTCAATTCCCGGAATTCCGGGATCAGGCGGTTACACCTCCTGACTGGGGCGGTTGCACCGCCTGGCAGAGCTCGAAGACTGAGCCTCTGGGCGGTGCCACCTCTGTCAGGGGCGGTTGCACCTCTCTGCCAGAGCTCGAAGACCGAGCTCAGGCGATTGCACCTCCTGACTGGGGCGGTTGCACCGCCTGCCAGAGCTCGAAGACCGAGCTCAGGCGGTGCTACCTCCTGTCAGGAGAGGTTGCACCGCCCAGTCTCACTTGGAGACTGAGCCCAGGCGGTTGCACCTCCTGGCTGGGGCAGTTGCACCACCCAGTCTCCCAGGGAGACTTAGCCCAAGCGGTTGCACCTCCTACAGTAATCAGGGTCCGAATGGGTAGATCCATTCAGCCCAAATTGGGTCTTTCAGGGGCCCGATTGCCCCAAGATTAAGTTAATGGGATCACCTCCCATTTCTAACTTAATCATTGTGCTAACTATGATTATTTCCTAAGACATTTACTGTAACTTGCTCCGGTACGTCAATCGCTTCTTCCGTCGAGCTTTCGACGAACTTCCGTCGATCATCCGATGAACCCTCGGTGATGCTCCTGCGGACTTCCGGCAAACTCCTGGACTTGCAACGATCCACTTGGCGAGTTCCGACGAGCTTCTTTGGCAAGCTCCTGGACTTCTCGGATTTGTTCCCGCAGAACCTCCGACGACCGTTCGAACTTCCGTAGAACTCTCGAACTCCCAACGTGATCATTGTCTTGACTCCGGCGCAACTCCTGCTGCATGTCTTACTTTCATCGTAGTTAATCCTACACATGTAAATAAAACTTCAATCGAGACAATTAATCCTAAGTAATTAACCAAGTTGTCCGGCATGTCATTGGTCCCTCGACGCTTCGTCCGATTCTTCGGCGCATCGTCCTCTCCTGCAGCCTATTGCCCAATTGGCCAGTTGACTCCGCAACTCCGATATCCTTGGCACAATACCCGCTCTTCTTGGCCCGATGCCCGAGTCCACGGCCCAAAGCTTTCTGTCGATACGTCGACCGATCCACCGGCCCGACATCCAATCTTCTGACATGTTCCTCCGGCACAACATGATTTTCCTGCTTTAATTGTCTCATCCTGATCGAAGCATCCTACGTCACTCAAAACGCAGATTAAATCATAAACATATATCAAGTAGTTTCATCATCAAAATACGAGATTCAACATTGACATGTTCCTTCGGCACAACATGATTTTCCTACTTTAATTGTCTCATCCTGATCGGAGCATCCTGCGTCACTCAAAACGTAGATTAAAACATAAACACATATCAAGTGATTTCATCATCAAAATACGAGATTCAACAATCTCCCCCTTTTTGATGATGACAACCACTTGATGACGGAGTTAAACTTAACTCCCGGAGTTTAAACAAACTCCCCCTATCAATATGCCATATTGATAGAACCTTGAATTCAAACTGAATTCAAGTTATTACAATATTCATCATGAATACTTGCAACACGTTA
The DNA here is from genome assembly GCF_036884655.1 of Musa acuminata AAA Group. Classification (NCBI taxonomy): domain Eukaryota; kingdom Viridiplantae; phylum Streptophyta; class Magnoliopsida; order Zingiberales; family Musaceae; genus Musa; species Musa acuminata. The sequence goes on along the minus strand of NC_088335.1, from coordinate 13,786,998 downwards.
TCATGAACTTATTCATAAACTTATGCATAACATCATACTTCTCCCCCTTTGTCATCAACAAAAAGGAGAAGTCCAACTATTCTATGTGTTTGGAATATAAGTTTAACTCATTGCCTGAAAAACAGAATATCAAGTTTTATCATCATGTAGTTTTGAAGCTGAAAAATTTAGCAAGTATTACATCATGCTTAGAACATTCAAGTTATGCAAGTTGTACAACATACAAGATAGCAAATTCAAAGATATGCAAGTTGGCATATTTGCTTTTCTTTGCGATAGGTAAGATAGCACTTTTGCTTCTAGAAATATGCAAGTCAGCAATCTTTGCTTCTCTTTTGAGATGAGCAATTTCTTGCTTCCTTTGCAAAGTTTGAGCTAGCAATTTTGCTTCCATTGCAAAGTGTAAGTTAGTATGTTTTGCATCTTGAGATAGGCAAGATAGCACATTTTTACATTTTCATGAGATTTCAAGCTAGCAATTCTCGGTGATGTTCAAGATAGCAATTTCTTCTCTTTTGAGAAGTGCAATTTTTGCTTTCTTCTTGAATTATACAAGCTAGCTATCTCCCCCTTTGTCATTGTCAAAAAGAAGGGAAGACCCTTTATGTCAATTTCTAAATCATGACAAAGGTTAGTAATCATTCTTATTTCAAAATTCCATAATTGACATAAACCTTGAATTCAAATTAAGGCAATTTTAATCATCATTCACATCATATGCAATACATCACATACATCATAAAAAGCATAAGTATTGCATGCAACATTTTAGCAACAAATCATAGCATTTCATCACATAAGGAATATCAAGAAGAATTATTAGGTGATGAGATGTATTTCATACATTCAAAGAATTTCACATAACAAAATTCAAGTCATAAGCCTTAAAAGATGTCATGAAAGAACGTATAAACAATCTTGATTTATAAAATAAATACTCAAGTTATAATTTCGAAAAATCAAGAGAAACCGTGATTCATTTTAAAGCAAATTAATTTTCAGTCATCACATAAGGCATTTAAAGAATTTTTGAAACATAGGAGAATGATTAATTTAAGCATGCAATGTTTCAATCAAATTCAAGTCATGAATACCAATACTTTTATATTGTGAGCATCAATTCACGAATATCAAAAGATATTATTTGTGATTCCAATTTTGCAAGATCAAGATTATGATTTAGATAAAACTTATTCAAATCAAATCGTTAACTTGAAACTCATAATCAAGTCATCAAAATCAATTTCGAGATTCACAAAATATCATGAAATTATTAATCTCGATCAGATGGGAAAAGCATTTTTTAAGTGATTCTTTTTCATCTAAGCATGAAAGTTCAAGATGTAAAGGCAAAATCTTATGAAACAACTCATCAAGCAAGATTTTAAACATCCATTTTCAAGCCATATAAAGAGTAAGTCAAGGATTCAATTATCTCATATCATGAATTTCAATAGGCATCTCAAAATATCAACATCACATTAAAAAGATATTTCAAAAAGATATATCAATAAGTGATTCATTTGTATCATTTCATTCATTCGGAAGATTCTCCTCTTTAGTAAATAAATGTAGGAGAACAAAATGAATTAAGGAGATGTAACATGATTGAAGCATTGAACATGATTTATATTTAAAATGTGTCTCATGTCATAAGTATGAATCAAGCATTTGTAAAATCCGAAATCATCCTCAAAGTCACATTCAATAAATTCATTCATGACAAGCATAGATTTATTGAAAAGACGATAAGATAGAGGATCACATTTCGTTTTTATAAATTTCTATTCATGTGATTTGCTTCTTATAAGCATGCCTTTACCTTTAATAAAACAAGTGTCAACATTTAAGATGGAAAGGTAAAAAACAAATCATCAAGCATGATTTCATGATAACATCCTTTTAATATCTTGATATTCATCATCAAGTATGATTTTAAAAAGTATGTTAAAGAGAAATCATTAAGACCAAATGCATGATACACTCATTTATTTTCAAAATATTCATCATGTTTATTTTCATGAGATTCACAAGATTGGTAAAATAAATTCACTAATCTCAATAGAATAGAAAATTATTTCCATTTCATACAATTGATTTCATGTGATGGTATTCAAGTCTTTTGTGAAAACATGTATCATCATTTAAAATCGAAACATGAGTTTCGTCATGAAGCCATCAAGACCAAACACATCATGATATCACATCTATCATCAAAAGACTATCAAGAGATTCTTACATAGATGTACATGTACTATGTCATCTTAATTCGTCATAGAAACGATTAGACCAAAAACATATTAATCTAAAAGGAGAATTTCAAATCAACATTTACTTCAAAAACTTATGCATGACATAAAATCATCAAGATACACATGCATGGATTAATCCTAAGCATTATCACATATCATATTAACATCCCTAATGTTAAATACATCATTCAACATTTCCAAACATAACATGCATGAAACTTTAGTAATATACTTTTCATGATCAAATTTTTTAATTTTTCAAAGATGCTAAAAAGAAAAACATGATATAATTTTTAAAAAATAATTTTTTATTTCCTATTCCTACTATCTAAATTAAGCACTCATGAAAGACTTCAAGTAATTTCAAAATAATTCAAGAGGGTTGAGTTACTTACCTTGTAGTCGAAGCTTGTCAAAGCCCAATTCACCGTTTCACCTTTGGAGGTTTTTTATTTATCCTTGGTTGCCTTCCTCTTCTTTGGCATCTTCCTCCATTCAAGTTCATTGTTTATTTTAGATTTTTGTTTAATAAACTTATTAAGATTTAGTGTTCGAAGTTCAAGTTCATCATTATCCTCATCACTTGAGTCATCGCTCAAGTGGTATTCATTTGTCCGGAGTTCCAAATCCTTTTTGTTCTTTGGAAGGTGATTTTGTTCATCATATTCATCATGTGCATTATGCACCATTTCATATGTCATCAACGAACCAATTAGTTCTTCAAGTGGTAAGTTGTTTAGGTTTTTAGCTTCTTGTATTGCAGTTACTTTTGAATCCCACTTCTTAGAAAGAGAACGCAAAATCTTGTTTACGAGTTCAAAATCCGAAAAACATTTTCCAAGAGCTCTTAAACCATTGACGACATCCGTAAAACGGGTGTACATGTCACCAATGGTTTCGCTTGGCTTCATTTGAAAAAGCTCGAAATCATGCATCAAAAAGTTGATTTTGGACTCTTTCACTCGGCTAGTGCCTTCATGAGTGACCTCAAGAGTTCTCCAAATATTAAAAGCTGAATCACACATCGAAACACGATTAAATTCATTTTTGTCAAATGCACAAAACAAGGCATTCATAGCCTTTGCGTTTAAAGAAAAATACTTTTTCTCCAAATCCAACCATTCGTTCATCGGTTTAGAGGGAAGTTGAAAACTGTTTTCAACAATATTTCATAAATCCAAATTCATAGAAATCAAGAAAACTCTCATTCGAGTTTTCCAATAAGTGTAGTCCAATCCGTTAAACAATGGTGGACGAACAACCGATAAGCCCTCTTGAAAGCTATGAAGAGCCATTTCTTTGGGGTGTAAATCCAAAATGAGAAATATCGGGCTCTGATACCAATTGTTAGGATCAGGAGCACTAAGAGGGGGGGGGTGAATTAGTGCAGCGGAAAACTTTCGACGATTAAAACTGCATTCGTACGATAAAAGCGATTTTGATAGAAAACCTGATTCGTAAATCACTTTAACTTGTGATCAAGCGAGATACAGTTAAAGCAAATCTATAAAGGCAGTTTGCAATTATGATGGAAATCAGAATGTAAGCGCAAACTAAAATATGATGTTCGTATGATAAAACTGATTTACGTCTAAACACCGATTCGAAAAATACTGAACTTTGAAATACGATCATAAATGTGCAGAAGGCAGTAAGCTATTGAGGAGGTTTGTAGTAAAGATAATATGCTCAAAGTAAATGCAAACCAGAGAGCACCGCAATTTTAGAGTGGTTCAGTCAATCTTGACCTACATCCACTTCTGGCTTCCTCCACCGACGAGGTCACTGACGTCCACTAGAGGCCTTCCTTCAATAGGTGAAGGCCAATCACTCTTTTACAGTTTCACTCCTTTTGACGGGCTTAGGAGACAACCCTTACAAACTTTTCTCTCCTCTCTTGAAAGATCAAAACTTGGAAGAAAAGAGGGAGGAGAACTTCTAGACTTTACAACACTTTTGAGCTCTAAAATCACAGAGTAAGATCAAACTTTTGGTGCCTTTGGGTTGCCCTTTCATTGCTGAAAGGGTGGGGTATTTATAGACCCCAACCCAGTTTGAATTTGGAGCTCAAAACTGTCATCTCCCGAAATTCCAGGGTCTGGCGGTTGCACCGCCTAGTAGAGCTCGAAGACTGAGCCTCTAGGTGGTGCCACCTCCTGTCAGGGGCGGTTGCACCTCCTGCCAGAGCTCGGAGACCGAGCTCAGGTGGTGCCACCGCTTGACTGGGGATTTTGCACCGCCCAGCCAAAGCTCAGAGACCGAGCTCAAGCGGTTCCACCTCTGTCAAAGGCGGTTGCACCGCCCAGCTCTCTTGGGAGACCCTCTCCTGGGCGGTGCCACCGCCTAGTAGGAATTCTGGTCCGAATGGGTTGATTCATTCGGCCCAATTTGGGTTTGTCAAGGGCCCAATTGCCCCCAAATTAAGTTAATGGGATCACCTCTCATTCCTAACTTAATCTACATGCTAACTACGATAATTCTTAAGACATTTACTATAGCTTGCTCCGGTGCGTCAATCGCTTCTTCCGGCGAGCTTCCAGCGAACTTCCGGTGAACTTCCGACGAACCTTCGACGATGCTCCGGCGGACTTCCGACAAACTCCTGGACTTGCGACGATCCACTTGGCGAGTTCCGATGAGCTTCTTTGGCAAGCTCTTGGACTTCTCAGATTTATTCCCGCAGAACCTCCGACGACCGTCCGGCTTCCGTCGAACTCTAGAACTCCCAACATGATCATAGTCTTGACTCCGGCGTAACTTCGACTGCATGTATTTCTTCCATCGTAGTTAATCCTACACACTTAAAATAAAACTTCAATCGAGACAATTAATCCTAAGCAATTAACCAAGTTGTCCGATATGTTATTGGTCCCTCGATCTTCGTCTGATTCTTCAGTGCATCATCCTCTCCTGCAGCCTATTTCCCAATCGGCCAGTTGACTATGCAACTCCGATATCCTTAGCACAATACCCGCTCTTCTTGGCCCGATGCCCAAGTCCATGGCTCGAAGCCTTCTGTCGATACGTCGACCGATCCACCGGCCCGATGTCCAATCTTCTTACATGTTCCTTCGGCACAACATGATTTTCCTGCATTAATTGTCTCATCCTGATCGGAGCATCCTGCGTCACTCAAAACGCAAATTAAAACATAAACACATATCAAGTGATTTCATCATCAAAATACGAGATTCAACAGATTGTATATCCCTGAATCCCTGTAGATCTCTAGGAGAGGGTGAAGGTGGTCAAGCGCCCTCCTCTCTAGCGGTGATCCACATAGTAGGGCCACGATGACGCTCCTCAAATCTCTAAGCCTACTTTAAGGAGGAGAAGGGGAGGAGAATAGGAGAGACAATCAAGAAGCTCTAGCCTATGAACCCATGGTTCCCTTCTATTTATAGAGGTCTCTTGTTAACATAACCCTAATGGATCCAGTCCTATTAGGTATTGGATCTCCACCCAACTACCCAAGTCTCTTAGATTAGTAGATCTCTATCTAATAATCTCTCATTGGCTCTTATTTGATCACATCCATAGGATCCAATAATTCATAGGCTTATTGGATATCTAAAAAGATAGGGGCTCCAGCAGATATCTCATGTCCGAACCTCTACTCATCGCAACGCCAACCATATATATATGACCTTCTAAGCCCAATATTAAGCTGGCCGTGAGTCATACCTGTCAGAACTTTCTGACTCAGTGAATTATTATCTCTATAATAATTCACTCGACTCACCGACTATGAACGTACTAGGCCACTATACCGTAGTCCCTAGACGATATAGGGGAATCCAATCTATTGGATCTATCTGTCCTCAGTTACCGTATACCTATAGTCCCTCATCTATTGAATATCCTAGAGACCGTATAATGGGCATGGTGTTGTCAGACTCATATGGTTTCTACTCGAGTTTTGCTCTAATAGGATTTTTCCAAAGAACTCTTTCTCTCTCAATCCAAATGACCTTAGCCAGAGATTTATCTGAGCAAGAACACATGAGATATTTCTCTCATGACACTGAGAGTGGATGATCCTCTATCGACACTCAATAGTTATCATAAGGTTGGCTACCATTCTCGATGACCAGTTGTGCTAGATCTGGAACCTACAGACCTATAAGTCTAGTATCAAAGAAAGGAGTACTCATATAAGATATCCTTGGTGTCTCAAGTCTAAGAACCGGATACACTACTGGGACTACGGAATCGTTGTCTAACAGTAAGGCATCATCAACCATCCAACATTCCATAAGCAGATCAATCACTGAACTCATTCTCCAATGAGCACCTATACTGTATCCCTAGTGTCCCCACACAAGCAGCTATGAGACCAACTGCATCCATCATATGGATGGGTATACAACACACCAGTCTGTTTGGTTATCTCGATGTCCCTCTCGAGTAACCTATGATTGGGATTATTTAGGATCTGTATTTAAAGGCAAATCGATCTCATTATCATGATCTCATCACGATTTGATTTCCATTGCATAGATCCATGGACATCATAATATATTAAAGCAATATACAATATAAAGTGATAAAATATCAAATAATAATAATAAGTAAAAAGACTGCGTGTTAAGTCACACGTGTTATCACTCACGTGATTGGCTTGTAGGGCACCTATGACTATCACACGGTAGGGGTTGCGAAGACGCTCCTTAAATCACTACCCAAATCTCTACACCTACTATCTGAGGAGAGGAAGGGAAGAAGAGAATAGGAGGTGGCAACCAAGAAGCCTAGCCTATGGCCCTTTGGTTCCCCCATATTTATAGAGGCCCTTTGTCAACTTAACCTTAATGGATCCTGCCCTATTGGGTATTGGATATCTATCTAATTACCTAGGCTTCTTAGATTAGTGGGTCTCTACCTAATAATATTTTATTAGCTCTTATTGGATCTCATCTATATTATCCAATAATTTAGGGGCTTAATAGATATCCAATAAGATATGGGCTTCGACAAATATCTCATATCTGAATCTCTATTCGTCGTAACACCTATCATATGTGTAACCCTCTAGGCCCAATATCGAGTTGGCCATGAGTCATACCCGTCAGAACTCCTTCTAGCTTAATGAATTATTATCTCCATAATAATTCACTCGACTCATCGACTGCTGACGTACTAGGCCGCTACGCCGTAGTCCCCAAACGATACAGGGGAATCTAATCCATTAGACTTGTTTGTCCTCAATTACTGTATACTTATAGTCCCTCATCCATCTAATTTCCTAGAGATCGTACATCGGGTATGGTGTTGTCAGGCCCATACGATTTCTCCTCGAGTCTTGCTCTAATCGGATTCTCCTAGAGAATTCTCTCTCTTAATCTGAATGACCTTGGCTAAAGATTTATCTGAGCAAGAATATATAGAATATTCCTCTCATGATATCAAGAGCAGATGATCCTCTATTGACACTTAATAGCCCTCGTAAAGTTGGCTGCCACTCCCGATAACTAGTTATATTAGATTTGAAACTTCCAAACCTATAAGTATGGTATCAAAGAGCAGAGCACTCATACAGGACATCCTCAATGTCTCAAGTCTAAGGACTAGCTAAACCATTGGGACAACGGAATCACTGTTTGACAATAAGGTATCATTAACCATCCAATATTCCGTGAGCGGATCAATTAGTGAACTAATTCTCCAATCAACACATATACTATAGTCTTAGTGTCCCCACACAAGCGGCTATAAGACTGGCTGCCTCCATTATATGGACGGGTATACAGCACACCAGTCTGTCCAGTTATCTCGATGTCCCTTTTGAGTAACCTATGACCAAGATTATTTAGGGTTTGTGTTTAAAGGTGAATCGGTCTCATTATCATTATCTCATCATGATCTAATTCTCATTGCACAGATCCATGGATATCATAATATATTTATGCATTAAGCAATATAAAGTAAGAAGATACCATAATAATAATAAATAAAAAGACTGTGTGTGATGTCATACGTGCCATCACTCATGTGATTAGCTTGTAGGGCACCTATGACTAGTAGTTTGTTTCATTTATGACTGAAAATGGATACGAAAGAACAACTTTAGATCATTGTGTGTATATCAAATGGTTTAGTAAGAATTTTATTATTCTCTTATTTTATATTGATGGCATGTTTATCCGTGGGAAAGATATGTCTACAATTGATAGGTTGAAGAAGGAACCAAGTGAGTTCTTTGCAGCGAAGAACATGGTGCCATCAAAGCAAATACTAAGCATGCAGATTTTTTGTGATAATAAAAACAAGAATATTTGATTGTCACAAGAGAAATACATCGAGAAGGTATTGAAAAGATTCAGTATGAGCAATGCAAAGCCAGTTGGTTCTCCTTTTTCGAGTCACTTCAAGTTGTGCTAAGAGCATAATCTGTCAAGTGACGAAGAGAAAGAGAAAATATAAAAAATTTCTTACACTTTAGCAGTTGAAAGTTTAATATACACGATGGTATGTACGAGGCCAAACATCGCATATGCAGTGAGTGTTACTAATAGATTTCCTACAAATCCAAAAAAAGAGCATTGGGAAATAGTGAAGTGAATTTTTAGATACTTTTAACTTCATTGTATGTTATGACCTGCTTATATTTATTCATATATAAATTTTTTTTATTCCATCACTTCTTATAGGAGTTCAATGTGTTGGGGATGGAGGATCAAGGAAAAAACAGAATACTATGATACGAATAAAAAAAAATCCTTTCGATTCAAGAAAACTGATGTAGTATTTAAAACAAAATGATTGACATAAAACACTTACAAGATATTCTCAAGTGTATTCTTCCTTCTATCTTGCTTCATGAACTACGGTATTATTTATAGGACCTAGTGGTAACTACCCATATCACCATGTCACCCATGATTGAGGTTGAGGTAGTTATTGAAACTACCCTATAACTTCTAGATCATGGTAACTACCTAGATAACTACTATGAATTAATTCTCAACACTCCCCCTTTGATTCATAGTTACATACACCAATTTACGAAATGAAATAAACATGCTTTTGAATTGGAAGCGATTGGGTGAGGATATCTGCAACTTGCTCATCTATTCCACAATACTTCATTGCTATGGCTCCACTGTTAGGATCGGAGCAGCACTAAGAGGGGGGGGTGAATTAGTGCAACGGTGAAGTGCGATAAACTTTTCACGATTTAAACACTTTTCGGAAACTTTGTACGATAAAAGCAACGTTTTCGTTTAAAAATGTTTTGATTATGTTTTAACTTGAAGAGATAAGTAAGACGGAGACAAATGGTTTGCAGTAATATAAATGACAATAAGTAAATGCAAACCAGAGATTACGCCGATTTTACAGTGGTTCGGTCAAATGACCTACATCCACTTGCGAGGCCCCTCTTCGATGAGGCTCTCACCTTCCACTAGCAAATCTCTTGAAAGGGAAGGGTAAATACCCCTCTTACAACTTTTATAAGCGGTTCACTCTCTTACAGATTTTCAGCAAGAAAGAAGGAGGTGAACACTAGCAAATTGAAAATAAGACTAGCAAAGACTCTTCTAAGACTTTTCTCTCAATCACTTGCTGCTCAAAAAGTTGTTTTCTCAGCTGAGACTTGAGGGGTATTTATAGGCCTCAAGAGGATTCAAATTTGGGCTCCAAAAAATTTGAATTCTCTTATGTTCCCGATGCTGGCGATGCCACCGCCCAGCGCTCGGGTGCTGGACGGTGCAACCGCCCAGCCCAGGAGGTGTCACCGCCCAGCTCTCGGGTGCTGGGCGGTGCCACCGCCTGGCTCTCCGATTCACTGGTTTGGCTTAATTTTAGCCCAAACCAAATCTGACTTTGGGCTCAGTTGGCCCCTAACCAGGATATAGGATTATCTCTTAATCCTAATCCTAATTACAAGTGAACTACATAACAAAACACATCCTAAGCAAGTTTTCAACCGCGAACGTCGAGTCTTGTTCCGGCGAGCTTTCCGACGAACTTCTTCCGACGAACTTCTTCCGACGGACTCCCATCAAGCTCCCGAACTTGTGATGACTTTAACGAGTAGCCGAGCCTTCTCGGTGATCTCCGTGAACCTCCGACAACCTCTTCGGTGAACTTCCGAAAATTTTGACAGGTTCCCGATTTCTTCTCGGTTGGTTCCGGCAACATCTCCAACGATTCTTCGGACTCTTAAACGTTCATCAAACTTGACTCCGGTATCCTTGCTTTATGTTTTCTGGTTATCGTAGTTAATCCTGCACACTTAACTCAATAATATGGATTAGATCAATTAACCCACCAATTGATTATATCATCAAAATCCGAGATTCAACATCCACTTGCTACAAGATCCCGGATGAAATGATAGTGTATCTTTATATGCTTCATTTTTCCGTGAAATGTTGAATTCTTCGTCATTGCAATTATGGCTTTGTTGTCACAAAATATTTCTGTTGCTTCTTTTTGTTTTTGATGAAAATCTTCAAGAAGTCTTCTAAGCCATATTGCTTGACAAGTTGCTGATGTTGCGGCTACATATTCTACTTCCGATGTCAATAACGCAGTTATTGCTTATTTTTTTGAACTCCAAGATATAGTTCCTGATCCAAGGTTAAAAATATTGCCTAAAGTACTCTTTCTATCATCTAAAGCTCTTGCCCAATCACTATCAGTGAAACCAAATAATTTACATTTAAAATTATGAGAATTCCGAATACCATAATTTGTAGTTCTAGCAATGTAACACAGAATTCTTTTAATAGCTTCGAGATGATGTTTGCTTCGGCTATGCATAAACCTAGATACTACACCAACAAAGAAGATAATATATGGTCGAGTATGAGTTAGATAAATCAAACCTCCAACCAAACTTCTGTAGTATCTTGTATTTGTCAAACATGTACCATCTCCAATTTTCAATTTCTCATTTATATTCATGGGTGTTGCTGCAGCTTTGCAATTAATCATATTAGATTTTTTGAGTAGATCCATTACATACTTTCTTTATGAAATAAAAATTTTATCTGATCCTTGCTTCACTTCCAACCCAAGAAAATAGTGCGGTAGACCTAGATCTGACATTTCAAACTTATTCATCATGCATTTTTTAAATTCTGTCATAAAAGAGTTAGATGAACCCATATATATAATATCATCAACATAGAGGCAAACCATTAGAATATTATGTTCACCTTCCTTATTTAGATAAAGAGTATGTTCATTATTGCTCCTCTTAAATCCATTTTGATGAAAATAATAATCAATTTTGCTATACCATGCCCTTGGAGCTTGTTTAAACCCATAAAGAGCATTTCTTAGCTTATATACCTTTTCTTCATGTCCTTTAACCAAAAAACCTTTAGGTTGAGTAACAAAAACCTCTTCGTGTAAATCTTCATTTAAAAATGTAGATTTCATATCAAATTGATAAGCAGGCTAACTCAAGTGAGCAACTAAAGCCAAGAAATTTCTCACGGTTTCGAATATAGCAACTGAAGAAAAAGTATCATCAAAATCAATACCTTGTTGTTGTGAATATCATTTTGCTACAAGCCGAGCTTTATGCTTTTGGATACTTCCATCTACATTAAACTTTGTTTTGAACACCCATTTTAATCCAATAACTTTCTTTTCTTTCGGTAGATCGATTAGTTCCCAAGTTTCATTCTTCTCAATTGACTTGATTTCCTCCTTCATTGCTTGTCTCCATTTCTCTTTTTCAACTACTTACTCAAAAGTTGTTGGATATGAAATAAACAAAGCAAATGTTGAGTCATAAATTTCTGTTAGTGATCTGAAATTTCTTGGACGGGTTTCATCTGAGGAATCATAATTTGAATTGCTATTGGGTGAGGTTGACGATGAACTTGTTGGAGCAGGATCTGTCATTTGATTCTGCGGAGTGTCTAATTCTGCTAGAATCTGAATTTGTGTTCCACCTTTATTGGTCTCCCAATTCCAACTTTCCCTTTCATCAAACACAACATTTCTATTAATAATAACTTTGTCACTAATAGGATTATATAATCGATATACTTTTGATTGTAAGGAATAACCAATTAAAATATATTTTTTAAATTTTTCATCAAGTTTGTGATGATTTTGTGAATTCACGAAAGCGTAAGTAATATAGCCAAAAATTCTTAGATGGCTTACACTTGGTTTTATACCATACCAAGACTCAAAAAGAGTTTGATTCATAACAGCCTTTATTGATGAAATATTCAACAAATAAACTGTTGTTGCAACTACTTCTACCCAAAACTGATTTGGAAGATTTTTTCCTTTAAGCAAACTTCTTATCATTTCAACGATAGTCCGATTCTTATGTTCAGCTACACTATTTTGTTTTAGTGTATATGGTGCCGTCAATTCTCTACGAATATCATTTTCTTCATAAAAAGAATTAAACTCATTAGATAAAAATTCGTCACCTCTATTTGTCCGAAGTGTCTTTATGTGTCTACCACTTTGCCTTTCTATAAGTGCCTTGAATTTTTAAAAATTATCAAATGTTTCATATTTCAGTTTCAAAAAATATACCCAACTCATGCGGCTATAATCATCAGTAAATAATAAAAAATATTGACTTCCACCAAATAATTTTATATTCATAGGTCCATATAAGTCAGCATGAATTAATTCAAGACAATTAGATGATCTTTATGCTTTTCCAATAGGAAATGATTTTTTACTTTGTTTGTCATAAATGCATCCTTCACATACATCAAGTGTATTAATCTTGGGCAATCCGAAAATCATTCTTTTTTTACTTAACAACCTTAAACACTTAATGTTAAGGTGCCCATATCTTAAATGTCATAAATTAGACTCATTCTTTTAAATTGCGACAAGTGCATGTCTTTCAATATTTGACATATCAAGTAGAAACATCTTGTTTTGCGTAATGCAAACATTTACTATAATCAAACCATTTTTTTTATATTTAATAGTGCATGAACTATCATCAAATATTACTGAATATCCATCATCTATCAATTGTCCAATACTAAACAAGTTATGTGATAAAGTAGGAACAAAGAAAACATTACCAAGGTATTTTACCTTCCCTTGATTTGTCTTCACCTCAATTGTTCCTTTCCCTTCCAATTGGATTTGCTTGTTATCTCCAAGTCTAACTTTCAACTTATGAGTTTCATCAATATCTCTAAATATTGATTTTATGCTTGACATATGATTAGAACATCCACTATCCAGAAACCAAATATCATTTGAGATATCATGAACTTGTAAATGAGTCATAAATAACTTACTATTTTCATCATTTTCCTCCACATAACTTGCTTGCTTTTCTCTTTTCCAAGAATCTGCCTTCATGTGATCAAACTTTTTACAATAGTGATATTGAATTCCACTCTTGTAATATTTTTTATCATAATTTGATTGCCTTTGTTCATCATGCCCATCAAAGTGGTCTCTTCCTCTTTCATTTCCTCTACCATGAAATCCTCCTCTGTCATGTCCTCTTCCTGCTAATTTTTTGTCTCCTTTTGAAGTAAAAGACTCCTTAATCTGAAATGATTTCTCTTTGCTTTTTTCAAGTGACCTGTTCAACCTTGCTTCATGTGCTTGCAAAGAACCCATTGGTTCATCAAATGAAAATGTAGATAAATCTTTTGACTCCTCAATTGTGGTAACAACATGATCAAATTTCGAAGTTAAACTTCTCAAAACTTTTGTAACAATTATATGATTAGAAAGATGCTTACCATAAGATTTCATTTGACTAATAATTTTAGTCACTCAAGAAAGAAAATCTTGATGAGCCTTGAAATTTATTTTGAAGTATCAACCAAGCTTGCTTTGATGTTATCGCTACTGTAATTCTTGAGAAGATTATCTCATATACAGCTTGTTGAATAAAGAACAATGTCTTTGAGTCCTTCTTTCTATTTTCCCTCAACCTGATTTCATCATCTAGATCCATATATCCATTCTCTATTAAGTCACAAATATCTTGAGACTTGAATAGAGTCTTTATCTTGATACTCCAAAATTCATAACATTTGCTCGAGAAGATGTTAATAAGGGGTTGAGACATGGAATTGCCATTGAAAGTCATAATGCTCAATTCATATTGAAACTAGGCTTTGATACCACAAATGTTGGGGATGGAGAATAAGAAAAAAAATAGAATACTACGATACGAGTAAAAAAAATCATTTTGATTCAAGAAAACTAATGTAGTATTTAAAATAAGATGATTGACATAAAACACTTACAAGATATTCTCAAGTGTATTCTCCCTTCTATTGCTTCATGAACTACGGTCCTATTTATAGGATCTAGTGGTAATTATCCATACCACTATGTCACCCTTGAGGTAGTTATTGAAACTATCCTATAACTTTTAGATCATGGTAACTACCTAGATAAATACTATATCATAGTAACTACCTAGATAATTACTATGAATCAATTCTTAACACAATGATTGAAAAAATTGTTGCTTGAAGTGGATCCATTGCTCTAATATCGTGATACTTGTTACATGAAACGCTCTTCCATGGCCACAAACTTTGAGGACAGTGGCCGATGGAGTCAACCTTCATTGGTCCCGATGAGGTAGCTCAATCGGAACACAGCAAACGGACATCGCACTTGAATCTACAAGTGGATGCGAACTCTTCTTCCTGTACCCTATTCTGATGGGAAGAAGTCATCTGGCTCGATGATAAGAGCTTTACAAACAAATGACAGAGGGCCTCCGAAGTCATTTAACTTGAACCGCTACTCCCATCTCCAATGGCTTATCATGTAAAGAAAGAAAGGATAACTACATGATCTCAGGGTGCCATTTCTCGTCACCTGTTATCTGAAGCGATAAAGCAAGCAAGGTCAACGCATGCCTCTGACCAGATCAAATTCATTCCCAAGAACAGGTCAAACTTGTCATGATCTACCAGCATGATGATAAGCTTTGTCTTAGATTTTGGTTGGATTGAGGTCGAATAGTGATCAAATTCATACCCAAGAACAGGTCAAACTTGTCGAGATAAACTGTTTGTCCTCGAGATACAAACAAACGTGTCCTTACGTAGGTTTCTCTTTCAGCTTGTCGAACATCTTTTTCGTTTCCGAATGGTACAAAATTCGAAGAACGGATGAGGTTTGATCAGTCTCGTCACGTGGAATTGATGACAAAATATGAAGATATCACGTTGTCGACCATTATTTAGTAAAGCTTCAGTCAAAAGAAAAAGGCCGCTGCTTCTGCAGATTACTAGCCTCCATCCACAAGTATTTTCCAATCAATGAATGATCTGAGTTTGATTGCTGTGGGACAGGTTGGGTCGAGCAAGGGGACTTACTGTAAGCTTTTTGTTTGGATCTCTAAAGCTGAGACATTCTTCCAAGAAATTGTGTACATATGCTGATCCAATGTGAGAATCCACTTCCCTGGAAACTGCAACAGTTGTGGTAGATTGTTGGACTAGCAAACTCGAGAAGACTTGAGAGCATGTGTTTGTTCATTTCATTTCATGCAAAGAATATGGAGACAGTTCCCTGTCAATAATGAAGTGGGGGGCAGTCATTATGGATTCCATTGGCTCAAACCAAAAGGATAAGAACTAATTTACTTTCTTTGAAACAGGTTTAACATGTCATGCTCACAAGGTAGAGTTAAATCTTTACCTCTTTGACATAGTTCAGATTGTATACAAAACGGTACCATACCGATATACCAATAAACTTCACGAGTTCAAAACAAAAAATCCTAAAAAAATCTGAAATTATAGAATAATAATAATTTCTCTTGATTCGTTTATGGATAATATATCAGATTAATGGTCATGCTAAATCATGCATATTATATCGAGTAATACCGATTTATCTTGGTCCTGATAATTTTTTTATCAATAAATATCATCCGTATTACAAACATTGGTTTAGATAAGCACAGCATTCCGGGAGATCAATCTGATTCGATGCAAGAAAGGTTGGAAACTGATTCTACTGATCGTTTGGTGCCGATCTCAACCATTGGATTCTAATTCTACAAAGAAGACTTCAGAAGCAAGAAGCACATGCCACGGAATTTTGTGAAGATGGAAATCGTCTGATACCGCATCCCTTTCTCCTTCTTCTTCAGTTCCTTCTTGCTTACTGCAGTCTCCTTCTCCTTGTCCGTGTCCACCCACTCCACGCATCACCAACTCCCAGTGACAAGCCATTGATTACTAATAACACCAACCGCACAAGCTTTACCATATCCTCTCACCCCCATTAAGTATGTCTTCTTGGTCCTCTTTTGCCTAACTCCTCCAATCACTCGAAAGCTTCTTCTCCATCTGCTGGATTTTGGTTCTGTATGTTTGAGAGAGAGAGAGAGAGAGAGAGAGAGAGAGAGAGAGAGAGAGAGAGCTGCATGAGAACAAGACAATGAACACCAAGCTTTTAGGCTTTGCCACACAGATAATGGTGATGGCGATCCTCATCTCGGTGGTGCTGCTCTTCGTCGGCGTCGGCGTGTTGGTGCTCATCCATGTCTGCATCGTCGGCAGGGCATTCAGGAGGGGGTTCAACACCATGACGCCGCCCGCGCGCGACGACGGAAGGAGCGGCGGGTTGTCACCGGATGATCTGGCGAAGC
Organism: Musa acuminata AAA Group; assembly: GCF_036884655.1. Taxonomy (NCBI): domain Eukaryota; kingdom Viridiplantae; phylum Streptophyta; class Magnoliopsida; order Zingiberales; family Musaceae; genus Musa; species Musa acuminata. Next base: position 13,770,156 of record NC_088335.1, on the reverse strand, counting down.
TTCCCTGCTATGAATTCAAGGGTAGAGAGATGGTCGGCGCCACCACCGACTGTGCTGTGTGCTTGGAGAGCTTCCAGGTGGGTGACGGGTGCAGGTTGCTTCCTGCTTGCGGGCACAGCTTCCATGCGCAGTGTGTGGACTCCTGGTTGCTGAAGAGCTCCATATGTCCCATCTGTCGAACGAGCGCCGACGGCGGCAAGGGCGGTAAGGCCGGTGGCGGCGATGGGCTTGAGATGAGGGAGGGCCAAAGGGTAACAGCAGGAGTTCCCCATGCTTCCTCTTCACAATAGATTCTTGGAACTCCAACTCGATTCTCTGAGCCTGTGAAATACATCTCTGTGAATCCAATTTTTCTATTCTCCATCAGATTTTGCAGCTTGTCCTAAATCTCAAGTACAGCTTCTTTCGCATTGATTTGTGATTGGTCTTTCAAGGACAAGTTGATGAGGGTAGAATGATCTGCTGCGGGGGTCTCTTGCGGTTCTTCAGATGAGATGGAATTCTCACGATAGCATTCTTTTCTGGAGAGCAACAATGGCTACACGATTGTCCCTGTGGATTAACTCTTACTTCAGCTTGAGATTTGGGTTAATTTAACTCCCTGTCAAAAGATTTATTATTGATCATTTATCATAAGATTTTAGTTAATTTAGTTAGTAAAACTCTTAGTAATTAGGTTCGAATTCTGAGTCTCTATCATTTGTACTGTGAAAGATGACATGCTTGTCTCCTAATGCTATGAAAGATGACATGCTTTGCAACAACATTAATATCTTTCAGTACCACTATTCTAATTGCATTCGGTGTGTGATCCGATCCTGTAGCAGTATATGTTGGATGTATTCTCTTTCATCATTGCATTGTTAATCTTATCAGTCAACCAGAGTCAACAACTCATCTACGTAAGCATCTGAGAATAGAATTTATTTTTCCTAGATATATCTAAATAGAAAATCTTGTCTTGCTGATGCTTCTGATTCTAAAACAATTCTTGTTCCTTATTTAGGATATCTAAACTGCAACGAATCTGTGCCCAGTTAGTATTCCTTGCAATCCATTATCAACAGTGGAAACTAGTTTTCATGAAAGTTGGAATCAGATTAGGAATTTTAGCTTCTGCTGATTGAAGAACTTACTGTAATATCTCAAATTTTATTTGAGGATCTAGTCATAAATATAGAAATTACAGGAGAGGAAGAAAGATAGAAGGAAAGAACAGAGAAGGGAGAAGAAAGAAATAGGGAAGGCAGAAAAGGGCAGAAAAGAAGAAGGAAAAAGAGAAAGGAAGGAAGAAAGAAAAACGAAAGAAGAATAAGAAGGGGAAGGAGAAAAAAACCAAAAAAAAAGGAAAAAGGAAAAGAAAAGCCCTGCAACACAAGGTCTCGATTCGTGGCTGCATGGCTTGCCGTAGCAAGCAATCCGTACGGGAAAAAAAAAGGAGGAGAATACTCGCTGCAGATGTGAATGTGAGGCGAGAAAGAGAGTGGGAAGAAGAGATGACCGAGGAAGAGGGTGTGAGAGCGTGCCACCATCCGACGCGCAGAGAACAGTGGATTGAAAAATATCAGAGAAAAATTATGAAAGATTCGGGTTTGATATCAGACTGAGGTTAGAAAAAATGTATTTTTCTATGAGATATAATTTTTAATTATCTTATATTCATATTAATTATATTTATATTTTAAATTATAGATTAATTTTTTTATATTTTTAATTAATTAAATATTTATATCGTGAAGGAAATAAAAGAATGAAAAACAACGATGATGAAAATAAAAAGGAAATAAAAGGATATGCTTGTATCGAGGATATATGATTAGGATAAGTATCCGATGATTTCATTTATTCTATTTTTAATTTGATTGATGCATGTGTTTAAAAATTATAAATACATATGATATACATTATTTATAAATTATTTTATTATTTAAAGACACTACAAGAAGATTTATATATGATTTGGACAACTATTTATTATGTTAAAAGTATTTATTGATTTATGTTATCTAATTTATACAAAAATATTCATTCAACATTATATTTGAAAAGGATTCAAAATTATATGATTTTTAAATGATATGTAAAAAGATTTGTATAAACTCTAGGTTTGGTAAATGATAATTATGGTGACTATGATAACAATAGAGGTTATATGTTGGAATATATTTTAAAAATTAATTTCTTTTGGATCCTGTAGTCATCAATATTACAACAATTTTTATTCTATTATGTATATTTTAGCTATATTTATCCTTAAGTCTTAGTTATATTTGTCCTTATTCGTGAGTAGTTGATGGTAGTCTTTGCAATACAATGATTTACACATTGATACGTGACATTAGTTTTATTTTTTATTATAAAATATATATTTAAATATATTTTACATTTGAAAAGCATTATTAGTAAATCATGATTTAAAATATATGTATGTTGTTCTCAAAAGTATTCAAGTATTTTATTTTTACAAGTGATGATCTTCAAAGGGGTATAAAGTCTAAGTTTTTGTATGAGCATGATGAAAGTCTTTAATATCCCTGCATATTTCAAAAATATATTTTGAATATATACTAAATTTATTTTTATTTTAAAAAAATAATAATTATTTATGGTAAATTTTGCTAACATATGAGTTATGATGCTTATTGAGCTGTAATTTGCTTATATGATTATCTCTCAAATTTTTAGAGTTGCACAACATAAGCATGGTGGATGTTCAATTATATAATTATTCTATTGAGATTATTTTGTATATATATATATATATATTATTTGGATTAGAACATCCTATAGGTGGATTGATTTATGTAATTAATATCTTATATGTGTAATTAATTATGAATTAGATTAATTATGTAATTAAATACTCTGTGAATGTTTTCTTTTTCATGATTCTTTGGCTTCTTATTCTTATAGGAAAACCTATAATAATATATAATATTGAATCGTCCCTAACTTTTCTCTAGAATGAGGGCATTTCACTAGTTCTTTCCAGATGAGACCGACAAGTTGACCGAAGATGAATCTGGTAAAACAGTTCATTGTCCCTCGGTCAGTAAAGTTGACTGAAGATTAATCTGGTAAAACAGTTCGTTGTTCCTCACTTAGTAAAAAGGAAAACACAAGATCGCACCTGAAACTTTCTCTTTGATCGCTGCATTATCTCTCATCATAATCTTATTATTAGCAGCTAACCAATCAAATGCTTAAGACTTGATTGATGAGGTCGTCATAACTTCAGCACTAAACTTTGTATTATTTCATGTCAATAAAAATGTAGTGAGAATTGGACTTCAGGAATCACTGTAATCTGAATGCTGAATGAAGCTTCTAATTGTTTGGACTCTAAAATGACATCTGTAGCTACCAAACACCCCATCCTATAAAGATCTAGTGTTACAGGATGCAAGTAAAAAAGAACAGAAAGAATCTAATAACAGCTTCTTTTGTCTCGAATGAGAAGGTTAAGAATTCATTTGAGATCAAAAAGGTCACACTGCTTAATTCTTCTAATTTTACTTCTGCTATCTCAATCGAAGAGCAGAGTGATGTGACCAATGGAAGCCTTTTGAACTCTCTTGAAATGATACTTGCAGCTGTAGCCTTGGAAGCAATCACTCCAGCAATCCACTTTCATTATAAATCTGGTCCAGCCTCGCTTGTTGCTGTGGCCTTTTCTTCGATCGCAGCCTCTTAATAGGCACAACTCTCTCTCTCTCTCTCAACATGCTCACCCTCTCACTCTCTCTCCTCCCTTCCTATCTATCTGTCCATTTATTCTCTGCTCAACTATTCTTTTTCTTTTCTTTCCCCCTCTTTTTTTTCTCCTCTCCTTTTAATCATCGAAGATAAAATAAAATATAAAAAAAAACGAATGATGAAATCGAACCGAAGATCGAAAATGAGAAAATAAAAAATAATTTTAGATGTTTATCATAATAATTTAATATATTTTGTAAAAATTCAAGAGATATCATCAAGATATTACTGCAAACTGCATAGTAGGGTGAGCGAGTGACAGGGAAGAAATAAAAAAGAAAAAAAACGAAATTAGATGGGTTATGAATAATAAAAATATTATTTTATTATTTTTTAAGGAATTATACATAGTAAAGAGATTTTGAATAATAAGAAGGGATGGAAAATAGTAAACTTTTTTTATTGAAACATATTATGAACGTAATTATAGAGCGTCTAAATTCAATTTAAATGATTGGATATATCTAAACAACAGATATAAATGTGAAATAATTAATTTGAGGAGAGGTAATTATCGTTGATATCATCGATCTGATAGCCCATCAAGAAATCCCACACCTGATCGGGTCGATCTCGTCGGTGCTGTGGACCGGTTTTGCTACGAACATATTTGACTCAGCGTTTAAAACTCCGAATCCGGTTTAAATGGATCGGGCTGATTTCATGTGTCACAAAAAGAAAACCCGACATGCTCTCGCATCACACGCATCATCATCTACTGATCCGATAGCTCATTGGTTGATCCCAGACCGTCCCGGTTCGATCTTGTCGACCCGCTGGGCCGGCTCCCGAACCCGGTCGGTCCACGGCGTACGTCTTCGGTATCCCTCTCACGGAAAAGAGAGAAACCCCGACATAATAAAATCGCACGCTGGCTCGGATCCAATCCCCCATTTCTCCTCTCGGTCTCCGTTCCGCTTCGGATCGAGATTCCCTCGCCCAGATCTCGATCTTTGCCCTCGCTTCTTCACCTATCGGAGATCTAGCTTCTCTTGCGCGTTCCGGAGCTGAAGGTCGAGCCCTAGAGGACCTCGCCGCGGCCTTAGCCATGAACCCTTTCTCGTCGGGGACGCGGTTGAGGTAAGTTGCATACCTTTCTCGCCGGATGCGTAGATCAAACCCCAATTCTTGCGTCGGTGCCCTTCTTCTTGTATCTGCTTCGTCCCGACCCAATCTTTTCGTCCTCAATGGGACGCCCTTTGCCTGGATCAGCTCGGTTTCGTTCTTTTAGCACGAAGAGTCGGGTAGGGCTCCCAGTTGATCGGATTCGCCTTTGGTGCGGATCTTTGGTGGAAAGGAGTATTGACCTACGTCGTAATAAGTTGGTGAATTTTTCTACTTTTGACGTCCTTGATTGTGACCCTTAAATTGGATCATATGCACCCTTCAATTACACAAAGGGTTGTCGGTCCAGGATCGCCATTATTGTATTTGAATGGGTGATTCTGTGGGAGAGAATCGTACAAAACTAGGTGAGGCGTGATTGCAATGCCATAAATTTGTGCATCTATGTTACAGAATTCAAGAACATGCATTTTTTCATTCTAATTATTACCATAGTCTTGGGTTCTGCCATGCGGGTGGAGTTAAAAAGCTTAAATATAGAATGGTTTGTGGTACAAAATGAATATATACGTTAAACATTTGATTCCATTGTCTTTACTTGGTGCTAGATTAAAAATCACCTGTAAGTATGTTGGAGTCTTATAATTCGCCGCATTGTCAAATTGATATCTGGAATACAAATGAATATTATGTAACACAGCTTTACTAAGCATTACTTGATTTTGCAAACTTCAACTATAAGACTAATTCCCAATTCGGAGTCCAATGCAATGTCAAGCATAGGGTATAGACTGGTCCATTTTAGTGTTTTGACATGACTATGCCATGGATTTCTTCAAAGTCACAAAAGAGTAAATCTTCAGATTTCCTCTGAATTTGGTCAAATTTAACGTTTCTTACTAACCTTTAATTTCAGGGATATGATTAGGGCTATCCGTGCCTGCAAAACTGCTGCAGAAGAACGTGCTGTCGTGAGAAAAGAATGTGCAGCAATCCGTTCTGCAATCAGTGAAAATGATCAAGATTATAGGCATCGTAACATTGCAAAACTCATGTTTATTCACATGCTTGGTTATCCTACTCATTTTGGTCAAATGGAATGTCTCAAACTGATAGCTGCTTCTGGATTTCCTGAGAAACGAATTGGCTATCTGGGCCTTATGCTTCTTCTTGATGAAAGACAGGAAGTTCTTATGCTGGTTACAAATTCCTTGAAACAGTATGCATCGACTTCATCTGTCTATTATTCTGTAAACATTACTTTGTTTTCTGGACTAATATTCTGGTCAAATAGAGATTCTTATTCTTATTTTGGATATCTTTTACATATGCAGAGATCTCAATCACTCAAATCAGTATATTGTGGGTCTAGCACTTTGCGCTTTAGGAAATATATGTTCTGCAGAAATGGCAAGGGATTTAACACCAGAAGTAGAAAGATTACTCCTAACTAGAGATCCAAACATAAAAAAGAAGGTACTTTTTTGTTGTTTGAAGAATTCCTCATTTCAGAGCTTCTTGATGTGACACTATCTCATTGCAAGAACCAATTTTCATAACCTTGAAGTTTCCTGGAGGTAGTGTTTGGAAGTGTAATCTGCCTTTTGGTTTATTCTTCTTTGTTTTCAAGTATGACAACCTTTACCACAGCAAAGGATGCTGCTCAAATCTTTCGTGTTTGGCTGTTTGCATGTACTCTGGTGCATATATGAATTCCTTTTAAGATGTATGGAAAGCGTGCTAACTTCTAGGTGAATGTCCTAAAGAGACCCTTGAGTCCTGTGCTTCTTGCTTACATTTCGTTGTTAGATATAACAAGAGAAAACTATCAATAAATATTTTGCAAAAGTCCATGTCTGTTGAAGCACCATCAACTTTTGTGCTAAATATCCTTTTCTCTTATATCTTATATTCGATATTATAATTAATATTGAAATTCTTGAGCTTTGACGAGTTTGTTATTGCAGGTCTAGTAGTTAATATTGAAATTCTTGAGCTTTGATTATTCTTCTTCTCCTTCTCCTCCTCATTCTCCTCCGCCATCTCCTTTTCTCCCCCTCCTTTGCATTGCCTTTTCTCCTCTTTCCCTCCTTCTCTCCCACCCTCCTTCTATGCCACCACCTCTCCTCCTCCTCTGCCACCTCCTTCCATCCTCTCCTTCTTGCAACACCACCTCTCCATCTCCTCCTTCCCTCCTCCTTCACTGCCTTCTTTTCTAATTTTCAATTTCCGGTAAATTGATACTGGTCGGTACATATTGGGCCTCTAGGCATCGATACAGTAACATGGTATGAAATTGCAATCATTGTTTAAGTCAACTTAAGATTTCCACTTTAAAATCCATGCACTTAAGAAAGCATTGATTCGGGAATCTTGTTCATATTAAAACCAATTTTTCTCACTTGTATCCTATTCTCTATCAGATTTGTATCCCAAAGGGAGGACTATTGTTGTATTTAGCTGAATCAGTAGTTCCTAATTATGATCTAAAAGATCTTTGAGAATATGCCCAATCTCCCTTTCCCATTGCCTTTGTTCTTCTTACAAGATGACACTAGATTATCTTCTTTGTGTGTTAGCCATGTTGGATATGAGATGAACATCATGTACCTCTTCTCTTTTTTCCTTTATTCTAGTCCATCTTTGTGTCTTTATTTTGTTCTATAGTATTTTAAAGCCACCAGCATTTTATTCTTTTATTTGTGTTGTCTACATAATTTCTGCTGATCAGTCTCTGAAATAGAATTGATTTTTATGCTTTATTTCCATCATATGACTTAAATGTAATTGTAAAACATACAGCAACTAATTAGTGGGTATTATATATATATCATCAATTGGAGCTGCAATCCATAGGTTGTGTTTCGGTTACAATATTAATGTTTTCTGAATATTTATATTTTAATGATCCAATCTGCATGAAACTTATTATTGCTGAAATTTTAGCAATCCCTGATTCCTTTTTCCTGTCCCCTTTTATCCCTGATCATCTTTTTACAGTCCAAAATGAAGCTCCAAGCTATCTAAATACAAGCGTGTTCTGTCTGGCAGGTCAACTTAACAGGACATCTAGATTTGAATTTGAAGTTGGACATAGATTGAGAATAAATGTGCATGTGGATCCCGAGGAGTACCTCAAACTAACAATAAGTTGATGCTGAAATTGAACAAAAACCAAAATAGAATTTGATCTGATTGTTATTATCTTTTGTTGTGTTTAGATGGACATTTCAACTATGTAGGCTATGACACTTGTATCTCAAAGAGAAAAGAAGCTGAAATTTTGATTGGAGATTAAAGTCAAATAAAATTTAATTGAAATTGAATGGATCTTGAAGAGCTAAGATGAACATCTAAAAAGGGTGAGTTGGTGCATGTGACTCACGCCAACATGGGGTTTCGGAAGGGTTAATGTATGCAGCTGTATCCCTGCAAGTATAGGTGGTGTTTCTTCTATTATTCATGCCCTGATCACTTAGGTCACAAAGGTACTACCTTATCATGTTTCCAAGTCTAACCCTTTGAATATGAACATCTGTTACACACTTTTTTTTTCTTTTAATTCTATGAGATCCTGGGAGACTGTATGTGATCTGTGAAAACAGGGGGTAAATCAACCTTTTCCTCCATCATACACGTTCAAAAAGAAAAGAAAGGTTTTCTAGTTTTTGTATACTGCATCAATTTTATTTTGTGGTTTAGCTTTATCTGCACTATTTTGCTGTTAATCGGAAGACTTCATTTCTTCTTATTGTAAGTTTCTTAAGGTTCATTTAGATAGAAACAGTCTCAACTGTTTTTTCCTAGAGTTGGATGTCATTTGTATGTGTTTAGAGATTCCATGTATAGTTTAAATAGATGCAATAGCCTTTGTGTAATTTTATTTATATTTTAAAAGTATCGTGCAATCTTGCTGAAGTGAATCTGATTTCTGGTTCTAGGCTGCCTTATGCTCTATCAGGATTATAAGAAAAGTTCCAGACTTGGCAGAAAACTTTTTGAGTCCTGCAGCTTCTTTGTTGAAGGAAAAGCACCATGGAGTTTTAATAGCTGGAGTTCAGCTTTGTACAGATCTATGTAAAGTCAGTGTGGATGCCAGCAACTATTTGAGGAAGGTACCCTGGTCATGGACATACATTAATAGTAGATTTTAGCTGTGCCAATGATATAGATGTGTTTCTATCTGATCCTTTGCTCAAGTTCTTATAATGCATTTTTCAATTTTCTTTTAGTCGATCATTTTAAGTATCTAGCATATTGAAATTTGTAAAGCTATTAGCAGTCATTAAGGATATACTTGATAACGTAGTTAGGTTCTTCCTTGTTTAATTGGTTTGATACAATGTTTTAAGATTCACAGTGTATTGCCGTGAAATGCCAGCACAACACATACCTCAGCGAGGGCCCATTGGCATGGGCTTTTTGCCAAGTCAACAATGAATTGATGTATCATATCATTAGCATGAATAGGCTTGCTAACATGAACTTCCACTTATATTCATAGTTAGTGCTTGTATAGAAATAAATATGGGCAAAATTTTATACTTGTCATCTAAGTTCTGCACTCAAGAACACATAATTTTTTGGATCTAAGAAACATAATGTAGATACTATGAGACTTGCAAATGTAATATTTTCTGATGTCTAGCTATCTTAAGGTTTTTGGATGCCCGACGTAGATCCTCTTTATGCAAATTTCATCTTACTATTAAGCTTGGATTTGACTTGGATGTCCTACCTAGCAACCAGATCCCCATGTTCAAATGATTGCATATTAAGCACAGACTATAACATTCAGAATAATTAGTTTAAAAGTAGAAATGATCATATCATAAGCACAAACTCCTAATCTACTAAATGCCTAAGTGTATGATTTCTAGGCATTATTCGTACATAAAATATATGACTCGTAAGATTTTGTAATTTAATTCAAGCTCAACACTTGTAGCCTTTACCAACAGCTCTAGGCAAAAGCTAACCTGCCTATGTTTCTTCATGATCTCCCCTCAAAATAAGAATAAGTACAGCTTTCACCTCTTGTTTTTCAGTAATTTTTAGGGGTACCAGGTTGTAAGAAGTTATGATAAACAGTTGGCGATAAGGTTTATTCATCAATGTCCACCTTATTGACATGGATATCCTACATTTTATCATTCTGTTCTGTCATCCATTAATTTTACTTTTGTTTAAAACTAAGAAAAAAAATATTTAAAGACATCCAACAGTTTATTTGCATAAAGTAAATGGTCAACTTAGGTTTCTGGAACCTAAATTGATAAACAATACTAGATTCTGAAAATATGAGTTGGGAAAAGATTATCTTATAATTGGTTTTCTGTTCTCAAGTTTCTTATTTATGATAGCATACCACATTTCAACAATATTTGTCCTTCAGAGTTTCTATATATGGTGTGAAAACTTAAATGTCTTCATTTTGCAAATATTGAGTAATGGAACCTCTTTTTATCTGCTTCAGCTGAATTTTATTGTTTTTTTTCCAAAATTTACATTATGCTATATACTTCTTTTGGTTGATGCTTTTGCTGGATTCAGCTTGCTTGCAACTGTTAGGCTCATAGTTAAATACAGTTCATACTGTAAATTAGTTTCCATCTTAATTATAGAACTGCACAGAGGGATTGGTTCGAATATTGAGGGATGTCTCAAACAGTCCATATGCACCTGAGTATGACATTGCTGGGATTACAGATCCTTTCTTACACATTCGACTGCTTAGGCTGATGCGAATGTTAGGTCAAGGAGATTCGGATACCAGTGAATATATAAATGACATCCTTGCTCAGGTAAGTTTCCCTCTTTATTCTCAACATGTTCTGAATTTTGAAGATCCTTGCTTCTATGTGGTTCCTGAGATGTGTATTATAATCGTATGCATACAAGGCCTTGTATAATGAAACCTGCTAGGAATATAAATCCAGACATATATGCTTATCCAAATATGTTATATCTAGGTGCATATCCAAAGTTTATGTGTGATCTGAGATAGATCTGTACATACAGTGGCATATTTGCACGTACTTATTCTTGTATATGAATATGATGGGTTTTCCACAAGTTACTTCTGTATGATAATGAGAAAAGTCTTGGGAAACAATTTTCAGATTGAAAATGAGCTTTAGTTCTTGTTCTTCTTATTTGCAATAGTTCTTAGGTAATTTCTTAATATTCAAAATATGTTATGGAGAACTAATGGAAAAGACGTATGTTTTCCAAGTTGCAACATTCAAGATCTTTTGCTTGCCCTGTCATCCTTTTCATGTTTCCCTTTCAGATCAAATTCGGTTAAGTAAAATTGAGTGGAATGGGCAGTTGAAGCTTTAAACAAGGACCCCGGTCGTGGTTTCATCATTTTATTTGTTTATGATCAGAAACTAAAACTTAAAGCAATTCTGAGTTTGATGTAGTTTACAAAATCTGAAAGGCATAGGAAGTGACTTGAAATTCTACAAATTTAACATATCAAATCTAGTCACCTAAAATTATGCATTTAACCAAAGATTGACATTTTGGCACAAGAAAAAATGTTGGTATTTGTGTAGGCATGTGGTAAGCATCAATGTTTTGAAAAACGTTAGGCACTAAAAAGCACCAAGGTGCCAAAACGCTTGAGGCGAGTACAGTGAGGCATTCTCAAATGTTAAAACATTATATATATATATATATATATATATATATATATATATATATATATCAGTGATTTAAAAAGCGCTAGGCGCTAAAATGCGCCAAGGTTCTAAAATGCCCGAGGCGTTAGTTGCTCGCCTAGGTGCTTGCTCGAGCGAAGCAAGTCGCTAAAATATAAAAAATATATTATATAAATAATAAATATAATTATTTAAATAAAAATATGATATTAAATTAAGAAAACCTTAAGTATAAAGTCACAATATCACACTAACAAAAGTCTTAAAATTCAAAATAATAAATAAAGTTAGTAGTATTAAAATCGAAATAATATATTATTAGTCTAATAAATAAAAGTTACTGTTTATAGTATACTATTAGTGTTAACAGTATACTGAGTCGAGTGTGAGAAGAGAAGAGATCGAGGCTGCTGATTGAGAGCAGCGGCAGCGGTGAGCAGCGATAGTGGCAGCAGCGAGTAGTGATAGTGGTTGCGGTAGCGACAGCGGCAACGACGAGCAGCGACAGCGGCAACAGAGAGGCAAAGCGGAGAGCAGCAACGGCGGAGAGTAGCGACAGTGATAGCGGTAGCGGAGAGAGGCAACGACAACAGAAAGAAAATGTCGGTGGTAGGAGTCGGGCTAGGGTTGGGGAAGTCACGAGAGGCAACGGAGAGATGTTGATATCGGTGCTTTAGTTGGTTCGATTGAACCAACTAACGCAAATGCGATCGAATCAAACCTAACATGCTGGTTCGATCGTCTGATTTAACCTGGGCGCTCGCTTGAAGCGCCTGATGTCTGGGCTTGGGCGAGCGCCCAGGCGGCGCCTTGCCTTGCCCGAACACCTAGGCGAGCGCCAAGCGCCTTTTGAAATCACTGATAGGGTAGGAGATTGATAGGGTCTGAGGTGGAGAGAGGAGGAATTAGGTAGGAGGAGATTGATAGGGTCTGAGGTGGCTATTGATTAGGTGGGGAGCTATTAGGGAGGAGGGAGGAGGAGGGGCGACGGTGGAGGAGAAAGAGGGAGGGGACAACGAGAGGAAAGGAGAGCGGGAAGAAGTAAAGAGAAGTTGAAGAGGGAGGAGGAATTAGGCAGGAGGAGAACAAGGGGTTGGAGGAGGAGGGAGAGGGGAAGCTCGATGACTATTGGTTGTGAGGAGAGCTGCTATGGAGGAGGAGGAGGAAGAGGAGGGAGGGGTGGGAGGCAACAATGAGGAGGGAGGGGACAACAAGAGGGAAGGCGAGGGGCAAGTAGCAAAGAGAAGAAGAGGAAGGAGGAATCAAGTAGTAGGGAGGGGGGGTTGTCGGGGTCGGAGGAGGCTCGACGAGGATGGCAATGACGATAGTGGAGGAGGGGAAAGAGAAAGAGGGAGAGTGTCATGGCAAGGAGAAAAAGAAAGTTACTATGAGAAGAAGACATTATCGGAGGGCCGTTGTGTGTAAGGAAGCTGCTTATCAATCGCCAAAGGATTGCTTTTGCCACAAGAGGAAGTTATTCACCATTGTTGCAGACGACAGTGTAAGTCGAAGGAAGCTTGTGGTCTAGTAGGATAGGATGGAGGAGGTGCATGGTCCAACAATGTAGGGAGGAAGAGGTAGGCGCTTTGGTGGCGTACTGTCACGGACAAACTTCTAAACAAGGTGTTTGATGTAATGCTTATGTATGTCCGTGTCTTTTGGCATATTCATGCCTTGTACAGCATGTAAAGGGGCGGCCGAAGGCTTAATAGTCCCATTTTAGTTGGGATGGTGGCCTCTTTAGGCTTGTAAATAAAGGTTGTGTCATGTAGACACGTGCGAGAGATTTTCGGTCTGTAATGGACCATTTTACCCTTTGTTGTGCCACTGTTCAGAGCTTGTAAAGTCTGTTTGTAATTTGCATTGTCTATGAAGTGTTTTTCGGAGATGTTTGCTTGTGGATCCCGATTGAGGCGTTCTCTCTAACCCGTTCTCTCTTCTGGTGGTCCTAAGGGACAATGGGAGGCTTCGAGGAGGCTGACCTTTGCGGACGGACACGCAAGGGTGCCGCACGACTTAGGCAAAACCAGCTAAGTTCGTGACAGATGGTATCAGAGTGGGACAAGCATTCATAGAAACACTTAGCATGCAAACATGGGGGACCTAGCGGGGCTGCGTTGAGGGCAGTCAGCACTCGCGCAACCGTTTGGGGGAAAACGGACATGGAGATGTAGGGAAAAGGAGTCGCTCAGAGGAGCGGGCATCCGAGATTGGCATTCAGAGGAATGGCCAACCCTTCGCGCAAGAGGCACCACGAGAACAGGCAAGCTTGGAAGAATGTGGAGTGTACAAAGGTTGGGATGGTTGAGTTTGAGCTACGACTCAACGTTGACAACTATACTTGATGGTGCCCAAGCCATGCGAGGCGCTTGGTAAAGGATGAGACCATGCAAGGTGGAATGAGTTGCTCAACGACCAAAAGAGTTATGCAAAGCTCACAGAGGTGAGGGGAATTGCTAACTCGAAGAATTTGGTACTCATGCATGGGCTTGTATGCGGACGATGGAATGTTCGCGGCCATCCCAAGGCGATCGAAACTCGGCGCCATGGAGTATTGAAACTTTCTTTTCGGCATGTGAAGGATACGTCCGTAGGAGGCTGAAGTGTGCAACGAGTTCAGCATGTTGCTAGGCCTTGAGTGGTGCAGCGGGGGCTGTATTGACGTGGAGTCGCAATCTAGCAAGTGTGTTTGCATGAGGCAGAACAATGCATAGTTTGTTCAGCAGATCGGAGTAGTCCAAGGGGATGGTGGTCTCCGAAACGAAGAGAGATGTTGCTCCAATGGGACAGTTATCCAGGAGGGATAAGTCCCGGCTCTCCAGAGGGAGAATCATGTGCGACGGACCGCACATGTTGAGGAGGAGTACCTCAACAAACAACAACTCCACGAAGCTCGATGGACTGAGCAAGCGGCGAGGAGTCGTCGCATGATCTCGCTTGAGAGAATGCATTGGTGGATGCATTGCGAGATCAAGTGGGGGAGCGACCCAAAGCAACTTAAATGAAGGCACACTTGGAGTCGATATGGAGATCGGACTCAAGAGAGGGCTGACCCGTGGAATGGTGGGCGCGAGGGCCACCATCGACTCAATGCAAAAACGAGGAGCGGAGCAACTTGGGTGTAACTTGGCGAAGTACTCAAGCCGTATGAAGGGAGCCAGCATAGAAGTTGGAACGTGGAGCAGAGGCACAGTGCTTTCCTTAGACAGAGGTCAAGGACATGAACTCTTGCAGAGGCAAGAGTAGGATCATGTTGTTCCATGGGTCCTTCATTCTGACGGAGCGGACTCATCTTGCATGGTGCCAAAGACGAAGGGAGCTTCGGGGCACATGCACCTTATCTCGGAGAAGCATTTGATGGAGGAACTAAGGCGACTCAATTTGCGAAGGCGAAGTTGGGTACAGAAGGCCTTAGCACGGGGCAAGAGGACGCAGAGGCGGGTACTCTTGAAGAATATGCCACAGTGTTGCCATTCGAGTTGCTATGAAGAAAGCGGTGTGCAGCGGAGATTGTGCTGGTAGGGGCAGAGGCCCAGGATCCAAACAATGGTGCACAAATTACAGTGAAGTCGGTGGACTTCGGGAGCTACTAGGCGACGGACTGTCCTAGAGCGGTGCTTCATCTAAGTATGACCCAAGAGTGGGTGGATGAAGGTCGATTGCCAAAGGAGCGAACAAAATCGAAAGTGGAGGAGACCTTGCAATGTATTGGCAGAGGCCACACATGGAGGGTTCACAATTCGAGTTTATTCCACAAGGATCAGAATGCAATGAAGATGTCACCAGGAGGCGACATGGTGCAGCGGATCGTGGTGGAACAGTTCGTGGCAATGCGATACACATGACTTAGTCCCGGGAGGGACTAGATCATATGGAGGTATGATCGGGAGCTACTGGAAGCTCCACTTCGGTGAACAACACGACGGCAAGAAGGGCTATGGATTCAAGGAGTGAAGGCCATGGTACCGCAGAGGCGGGTCTTCCGTGCGTGCATCGAATTTTGCATCGGATGAAAACCTTGGTCATCAGCATATGGGGACTGGGTTCCACCAAGGGAAAAGTTCGAATGCAAGTACCAGTGAGTTCCATGGGAGGGACTGGATCATGCAGAGGTATGATCAAAGCAGCTGGAGAGTTGGACTGCTCCAGAGCTCATATTCGCTTAAGGGAGCACGGCAAGTCAGAGGACAAGGCCGAGTAAACGAACGTTGCTACCAAGGAAGCTAAGGAGAACAGAATCGGTGCAAACCCTACAACGTGATAGCAGAGGCCATGTATGGGAGTTGCAGTCTGTCTTTCCATCGACCAAACGGACTGCTTGGAGAACACAGAGGTGTTGAAGCAGGGGGTCGAAAGGGGCGAGGAAGCGACGACGAGTCCAGAGGGACTTAGCTACCCAAAATCAAGCATCAGTTAGAATGGAGGTGGACTCAGAGGAGTGCCACGGAGACATATCTACTGATCGTGAAGAAAAGGGATGCAGATGCGAGGCGACGGATAGTAGGGCCATGGGCATGGCAGTGCCATGGTACCGCAGAGGCGGGACTTCCGTGAAAGTCATTGATCCCTTGCTCTCATGGAGGGAGAGCGCTTGGTCGTGAAAGGGGCCGAGGAGGTGGAGAATGTAGAGGCAATCTCCAAGTACCGAGACAAGGCTGAAGGGCAGAGGCCGAAGAACTTCGTAAGACCGGTGTCAATGTGCTTCTCATAAAGATAACCGAAAGTGAAGGACTTCGGGTCATGCAAGAGTGCATAACCAAGGAACGAAGCAGGCAGTACGCGGTGCTGTACCTTTGCTACTCAGTGGAGTAGGCGGCAGGGTTGATGGAGAAGACGGTACAATCCCAGAGGCGACCAAACCTATAAGAGAATTACTCCAAGTCGGGGTGAAAACTTCTCGCATTCCAGAAATTCGATGGCATTGAGAAGGTGAATCACAGTAGCTAACTCAACGCAAGGAGTGCAAACACTTCAAGTGCTTCAGAAGTGTGAGCAAAGAGCAGGCGAAGACCAGTAACCAGCTCGATGCATGGAGTACAACCTCGAGGAGGCGGGCGAAGTCAAGTAACCTTTGCCTTCTCAACTCTCAAGAGAATGGGTGAAACCGAGTACCCCAATTCTCTTATCTATCCAGCAGAGGAGCTCTGCACAAGTTCAAAGACCCTTCGAAGATAATGGAAGACAATAGTTGTCTAATCCTCACCAATGGTGATCAGTGTTACTGAGAGTAGATTGTCCGCTTCATTTCCCAACGAAATGCCAATCGAAAGCGGAAGTGATGCGAACCTACTTGGATGTGACAACTAAGTGAAAGAAAAGTCAATGAGCAAATTTTGTGGAGGAAGGACCCAAAACTTCAGAAGTTTGCGAGACGATACTCGTTAAAGCTCCAACAAGCATCCACCCAGTTCAAGCAACATGAGGAATTTGAGAGACTGGCGCAGTAAGGATGGTCTTTTCCTTCATTTGGGGGATCCGTAGGAATCAACAAGGATCAACACAACTCAGCCAACCCCACACCAGAGTCAGAGTTATTGGTGAGTTGAAGCAACATGGCGGATCAAACGTTCGACTACTCAAAAACAGCAGCGGAGAGCAGCAAGGAG
Organism: Musa acuminata AAA Group; assembly: GCF_036884655.1. Classification (NCBI taxonomy): domain Eukaryota; kingdom Viridiplantae; phylum Streptophyta; class Magnoliopsida; order Zingiberales; family Musaceae; genus Musa; species Musa acuminata. Next base: position 13,753,064 of record NC_088335.1, on the reverse strand, counting down.
CCAAAAGGCGCATTGTAGCTGGAGCAGAAGATTGAAGACTCAGCAAAGGTGAGGAGTTGCAGTGTCGACAAAGGCTTCAACGAGGACGTCGAAGGAATAAGTGGGGGAGAATGTCACGGACAAACTTCTAAACAAGGTGTTTGATGTAATGCTTATGTATGTCCGTGTCTTTTGGCATATTCATGCCTTATACAGCATGTAAAGGGGCGGCCGAGGCTTAATAGTCCCATTTTAGTTGGAATGGTGGCCTCTTTAGGCTTGTAAATAAAAGTTGTGTCATGTAGACACATGCGAGAGATTTTCGGTCTGTAATGGACCATTTTACCCTTTGTTGTGCCACTGTTCAGAGCTTGTAAAGTCTGTTTGTAATTTGCATTGTCTATGAAATGTTTTTCGGAGATGTTTGCTTGTGGATCCCGATTGAGGCGTTCTCTCTAACCCGTTCTCTCTTTTGGTGGTCCTAAGGGATAATGGGAGGCTTCGGGGAGGCTGACCTTTGCGGACGGACACGCAAGGGTGCCACACGACTTAGGCAAAACCAGCTAAGTTCGTGACAGTACGGCAGACGAAGCAGCGAATGATAGCTAGGGTTTCGTTGGCTTCCTTTCACTAGGTCGGGTGCATGGGGCTACGATTTTTTTTTGTTGGGGAGAGAGAGAGAGAGAGAGAGAGAGAGAGAGGGAAGTTGTGAGTTCGTTTGGTTGAGCCAATTGAGTGCCCAATATTGAACTTGTTTGGTTTGGGTGCACGCCCGAGTCGCCTAGCGCTTTGGCTCAGGCACACAACCGAGTGGCGCATCCTTTAAACGCCTCACCTAGACCTGTTACGAGGCGCCCAAGTCTCGCCTCGCCCGAGTGCCTAGGCAAGGCTTCGAGCACCTTTTGAAAACACTTGTAAGCATGCAATATTGTGTAGAAATTAATGCACGATGGATGTGATCTCCTTTCCTCGATGAAATCTTGTTCCTTGTCTAGATTGTTTCCTCATGGAGTCCTAAATGATTGTCGCTCTCCAAATGTTGTTCTTTCTGCTTTTCCTTTCTTTTGTAGAATTTAAATTGCTTTTCACATATGGCATGTTATTTAGTATCAATTTCCGGAGTTTTTCTTGTAATCTAGATGATCGAAGGTCATGGTATCTTGGTAATAAAATGGAAGGCTTGCACAAAAAAAAGAAAACAAAGATTTTTTAGTTTGGAATGGTGATGTGAAATTGTGAATAAGCTAAGTCATTTCTGATGTTGAACAATATTCATCAACCATCCTTCAATTTCTCATGCTCATTGATTGTAGTTGTCTAAAGTGGTCGAGTTATGTTCTTTTGATTAATCCATGATCCATGACTGGAAGTGGTTACTTGTTCTATGAAGAATTATGAATTATCAAAATCATAGCTGATTATTACCTGTTATATTTGATGTGTATTAAGTCTTGAAGTTCTTATATGTGCTGCATTTTTGTTTTATAGGTTGCTTCAAAAACCGAATCAAACAAAAACGCTGGCAATGCTATTCTATATGAATGTGTTGAAACTATAATGGGTATAGAAGCTACTAGTGGTCTGCGTGTGCTTGCAATCAATATCCTGGGTAGATTTTTGTCGAATCGTGACAACAACATCAGGTCAATTTTTATTTCAGTATATCATTATATTATCTTTTAGTAATATTCTATCAAATTTGAGTAATATTAGATGTGACAGTTTCTTAGCTTTAATTATTTATTCATTAAAGTTTTCATGTACACTAACCAGGTGTTCTTGAAAAGAATGAAATACATCTTTCCTCCATTCATTCACATGCTAATCTTGAAGCCTTGGATTGAGATAAACATGGCTTGTGCTTAAAATTAGATGTATTGTATTGGTTTACGTGGTTCCTTAAATTTGCTTGTACCCTCGTTCAAAAGGGTGAATCCTACTCACCAGAGGTACATGTGGATTAAGGCATGATTTGAGAGGTTTTAAAGATTTTTAGTTTGGCTTGCGGCTAATATACATTGCTGTGAGTTACCCAACTTCTAGCAACAGGGAAGGTGCAGTTTATGAGTGTGGTGATAGTTTAAACTTTGTAATTAGGGAAGGTGATCCTTTACTCAGGTGTCATTAATTTCCAACTCAAATCGATAATATTGTATACTAAATGAACATTACATGAGATGTGCATTTTTGATAACCAGTTTGGTTTTATACTAGGAAGACCAAATTATTGAAGCTTTTATTGAAAGTACTTGATTAAATTTTGACTAATAAAAAGCTTATGATAGAGTTCTTAGAGATATATTGTGGCAAGTTTGGAAAGAATAGGAGTTGCCAACTCTATCATATTTTGGAGTTCCAAAAGCATCTACCTTGCATTCTGGAGCATGACTGTCTGTCCAACTTGGCCATGCTATTGGGTTTGATATTAGGCACTAGAATCGGGGTGCCATGCCAACTGGTGATCTGTACGGGGCATGTGGCTATAAGGAAGACCAAGATTTTGTCTTTCCTTTTGTCTCCTTTGCTAATATAGTTTTTGAACTCCACTATAGACTGTTGTGTTGATATCTTTTTCTTTTGTTTTTGGTTCAGATATGTTGCCCTGAACATGCTTATGAAAGCTGTTGCAGTAGATTCTCAGGCAGTGCAGAGGCACAGAACAACAATTCTTGAATGTGTCAAGGTACTGTTATGTTAAATATATGTTTTATGAAGTGAAATGTACCTTTTCCAAATTAGATTGTTGAGGTGGTGTTTAGGGTTGATGCTTCCCTGTAAGGACTGCATCATAAAACAATTTGAATGTTTTCTGTGTTTTGTTAATCCTTATCCAGCAACAATAGTAAACGTTATTTGTGTGCTTCTAGTTTGTTATTTTCATCATCAAAATTTCACAACTCACTTCTAGTACATTCAAAGGAGTAATTCCCCCCACTGTGAACAAGACATTTTATAATTTGTTTCTTCAGTTCCATGTTCTCACAAGGAGATTAGTTATATTGACTGCCTATTTGGATTATTGATTTAGTGCTGTATTTCTTCCTGAAGTAAAAAAAGCTCTTAAACAATTTGGTCATTTGTGATTTATATGTATGATATGGCTTTCGGTTGAGTGTATTAACTATGTTTTCTTATCATGCTTCCATTTTGTTCTCTATAGGTTTTGTTGCTAATCAGGCGCTTAAGTTTGCAGTCATCATTATCTTCCATCTTTATTTATGTCTTGAAAGCAACTTGCATATTACATTTGGTCTTTTCTGTTCACTGTAGATGGAACTAATGCTCTTTGATAATGCTTACCCATCTTTATTTATCTCTTGTTGCATCAACTTTCAGGATTCTGATGCCTCAATTAGAAAGAGAGCTCTTGAACTTGTTTTTCTGTTAGTCAATGACACAAACGCTAAGCCGTTGACAAAAGAACTTATCGACTATCTGGAAGTGAGTGATCAAGATTTCAAGGGAGATCTGACTGCTAAAATTTGCTTGATTGTTGAAAAGTAAGTGAATTATTGACTTCGATTTTGACCATACAAATGAAAATAACATCTAAATTTACATGCATCAGTTCAAATGCAATTGTGAATTCTTTTTTATTATGGGCAAACTTTGACTTGGTTTCAAGTTTTCACTTTGAGCTTCAGGTGAGACTTGAGAAGAGTATTAGTTGAGCATGATGAAATACTTCAGCTATAGTGATTGCACCACATATCATTTTGGAGCTGTTGATGTTGGTCCATCTTGAAATATTTCAGCCATAGAATTTGTTGGCCTAGTTATGCCCTTTGAGTTTCTTTTGTATTCATTAGAAATTCAGTAGTTTTTTTTTCACTGGTTACAAAGTTGTCTTCATTTTGCTGTTTTTTATCAATTTAATTTGGTCACTTGTTCTCCAAAATAAGATCTTTTTAATGTTGTCTCCAATTCTACAGTATTTTCATCCATAAGCATGCTTTTTCCATGTCTTACTTTGACTAATGCATATTTCTTAGTGTGCCTGTGTCATAAATGAACTGTTCAATTTGAAGTTATAATGTTTGCAGATCTTTTTAACCAAGTTATGATTAGGTTTGTAGGATATTATTATGGCAAAATTGCTTTCAGAAGTCTTGCATCTTTGGTGACCAGGCATCAAATACATTAATAGCTTATGGAGTATATCATGTCTTAAGTCCTAATGACAACTAATGTTTCTTACCTCTGTAGGTTTTCTCAAGAAAAGAAATGGTATATTGATCAGATGTTCAAGGTTTTATCTCTGGTATGTGATGAATAGTAGTTCATTGAATTGTTTTGTTTTATATAAAGGTGCAAAAGTTTGACTATTATTCGTTGATTGATTTTTGCCGGATTGTTTCTATTAAATCGTCATTCTTAATGTTACACAGTTCATCGCACGCTGAGATTCCAGCATCATTATTCCAGAATTGCAAGATGTCTTTTGCTTTTCTTTGTGATTATACATTGCACTTGCTGTCATGATCCCATCTGATAGGCCCATTTGTCCAATAAATTGGCGGAATGAGTTCATAATCATATGGGGCAGCATGCTTAAACCCTAGTTACCAGCTGTTACATCTTCTCTTCAGAACATCATAATCTCCCCCTTACTTTCAGTTTGGGACCAATCGAGATCTCAGAATCTTCCCAACTCAAATGATCAACATGCTTGTCAAGGAGCCTGGAGTCGTTGCTTAATAAGCAGCAAATGAGACCTATGATCCAATAAATGTTTCCGTGTTTAACATGTGCCTCTTGCATCATCCGTAGTAGCTCTTGAAAAACTCATGTTAGTTGGTCCACTCTGTTACCAGCTGCTGTGACTCAAGCCAATATGCTCACTGGCCCAATAACTCGGTGGTGAGCCAATAGCCACTTGGCCTATAATGCTTGACCACAAACTGTTAATTTACTCTTTGATTATCATCAGTAGAACCCCTTGACTGTCAATTGAGGACTCATTGAGGTATCACCCTTGCACCATATCTAAATTGTACATGTTGATTAAACTGTTTTTAGGTAAATCTTTATCATCTTTTCTCTCTTTTTCTTCTTCCAACTTGCAACGTGATATATCATTACCCAATGTCATGATGTGGTGAAAATTGTTGGTTTATATATATTAATATATTTTTCATCAACCGGTTAACTTAATCATAGATTTGGTTATGATGCACTGTGAAGGTTTCGTTTTTAACCTTGGTGTCATGGGTCTGAAATGTAAAGACTATCTTTGTACTGTGGGGGAATTCTGCATGTATCTATCTTTCCATGGTCCCTCAGTGACGAGAACATAGATTACCATTTGTTTTACTTCCAAATTCTATACAAAATTTCTTAGGATATGTGAAAGTTCAGAAATGTGTAACATGTCTCTGATCTGTCTGCTGTATTGACCTAAACATGTCTCATGATTCGCATATTATCTAAATTCAGGTGCTCTTAATCAAGAACCTTATTCTGAAAACCACCTTGTCCATCATAACTGATTGCATTTGACTTGTTTCTTTGTAGAAAAAGGGTAAACTAGTGCACGATGCTACTATCAAATTTATAAATTTAATGCTTTGATCTTGCACTATTGTGGTGATATTAATCCTATCCATAGTCTGAACATGCTGTATCAGTAAGTGTAACTTTGCAAGTTTGGTTTGCCTTGTGAACTACCGCTCCATCTAATTTAAGCTTGGCTTGCTTGCTGTTGACAATAAGAGTTTCAGTGTTGCTTGGTAAATTCTATTTATTCGATTAAGTATGCTTCTTGGTTCCCATGATAAGGCCTTGCTAATGTTTTTATGCCAAACTTATAACCTAAGTTGATGGGTTAGGGATGGGGAAGTCGCGAGAGGGATGCTGGGAGGCTAATATCGGTGATTTAGTTGGTTCGATTAAACCAACTAAAGCACCGGAGAACGAACCAGATGTAAAACACTGGTTCGGTCGCTTGGTTTAACCCGGGCACTCGCCTGAAGTGCCTGACGCCTAGACTTGGGCGAGCGCCCAGGCAGCGCCTCTTTGAAGCGAGGCGCTCAGGCCTCGCCTCGCCTCACCCGAACTCTTAGGCGAGCACCTATTGAAATCACTGGGGTATGGAATCACTGTTATTGAACTCTGGCAACAGGATGTCCCTTGCTCGCTAGCCCTAAGAGGCTTTGTAAGGAGAGCTACTATTTACATGTTTCAATAGCATCACTCTGTAATCGCATGAGGTACAAACTAAGATGCTTGTGCTTGCTCTGCAAGCATGATTAAAGCCCTAAATCACTATGCTTCTTAAGGTGATATTGGTGTCCTATACTTCACATCTTGCCTATAGGAAAAGAAAAATAGTCAGGTAATAGCTGTATGTTTGAAAAGCTCATGAGTTTTCAATGTCAAGCAAGGTTTAAGGTCTAATGGTAAAATGCCAATCATGGGTTAGTGTTGTGTTAGCATGGGCAGGGAAGAGATCTATCATTCAGGTCCAATATTGTTGGGGTGGGGTTACTGGTCCCTTGCCAATATTTAGGAGGGGAATTGACGTGTGCTGCTGTCAGGTCATGCATGCAATTTCTGGTACATTATGTCTTATACGACAACGATCTAGCCTTCTTGGTACTGAAATTAGTACCCGTCTTAACTATGCTTGTATTTTTATAGCATAATTTACTTCCTTATACCTGTAATTTTGCTTGGAAGCAATACCTACCCACCAAAATAGACTACCCTTTTGGAATCAGTTCTTGTTTACTATGGATTGGAGTTGATCACATCAGAGACAAGACTCTGACAAGTGGCTGCATTTCAATTTCATGCATTTGGCATATATATATATATATATATATATATATATATATAATTTCTTTGACAATGCTTAACTTTATAAAGTTTAAACATAATCTGATGGATTTCCTTCTTGCATTTTGTTGGATAATTTCAATTGTTATAGTTATTTGCCAACCGCTACTATAGGCCTTTTTTTGTCTAATAGATGTTTAATTTCTTTCTCTACCACCTAAGAATTTATTTCTTTAACCTTTTTATTTTTCTTAATCACAATGCATCTTCTTTAATGTTGTCAATGTTGTGATGCTTAGGGAGGGAATTTTGTGAAAGATGATGCGTGGCATGCTCTTATAGTTGCAATAAGTAATGCACCTGATCTTCAAGGATATTCTGTGAGGTCACTGTACAAGGCATTCCAAACATCATCTGAACAGGTAAAGACTACTATGTCGATGTTGAGGCTTTATAACATTTGGGTTTGTCTTTTATTTTTTATAGTTGTCATGAATTTGTTTTCAGGTAAGTTTAGTACGAGTAACAGTATGGTGCATAGGAGAATATGGCGAGATGCTGGTTAATAATGTTGGGGTGTTGGAAGTTGAGGAACCAATGACCGTAAGTGCACAATTTTTCCTTTCCCTTTTTGTTTACTAACAACCATGATGTTTCTCCTGTTACTTAGCTTGTAATTTATCAAGTTGTTGATTTATTATCTTCCATTATTCTAAGACATGGTTGGTGTTATTGACACTCCTATTCGAGCCAAGCAAACTTAGAGATGCATTTCTGAACTTCCACAATTTTGTCTTTCGCTTGTGCTTGTATATTTTTGTTTTCATTTCATCTGTTAGGTAATTGAGGATTTTTTATGTGCTGCTTTTCTCAATGTTCTAGCTGTCCCATCATTATTTGACTTTCTAACTTAAAGAGTCATTACACAAATTTTAAGCTAGTAGTCTATCAGGTTTCTTGTTGGGAAATGGTCTAATGTTGTCTGATAAGTAGAACTGTGTATTTGCATTTAGGTTCTAATATTTGCCCAAATATGACTAGCATTTCTTTGTGTCAGCCTTTTCATGGATAGCCAACATAATGAAGTGTGATAAATTTTGGTTCGTAGTTTCTACATTCAAAATCAAGGATGCAATTGATTTGAAGTTTAGATGCTTGTTAGCACTTTGCGCATATTCTAGCCACAGACTTATGCGAATAGGTATTGCCAATTTAGAATGCAGCATAGTGAATGGGCCTACGGTTCCTCCTGACATATATATACTATTCTTTTACTGTCATCATGTTCCTTGGTATCTTTAATCTTCTATAGACTCTGCAGATTCTTCTGTTTGGTAATATCCACCCTTGCCTTGTTGATCAAACACCCAAGAAAATGAATTTACTTTTTAGTTTCATTACTATATTGCCTTCTTTCTAATCCTTGTGTAGGCACCAACTGCTTGATATATTATTGCAGGTGACAGAATCTGATGCTGTGGATGTTTTGGAGGCCTGTTTAACACGTTATTCATCAGATATTGCAACCCGATCAATGTCCTTGATTGCTCTCCTGAAGCTTTCATCGCGATTTCCACCAACCTCAGAGTATGTTCTTCATTTGGTATATTTTCATTTGCCACATTCACAAGCTTGAGTTCTTTTATGTGCATTACAAGTCAGAATATATGTTGTGGTATCTGGTAGATTTAACAGCTTCATTACAGAATTGGTCACCTGCATCTTTTTTTTATTTATTTAGATGGTCTTTACAACCTTCTTATTTCTAGAAATTTCCAAACTAATCATTTGAATTCTGTGGATCCTATTTACATATCTGTAGCTTTGTGTTAAGTATATACGTATTATAACTCTCTTATGAGTTTAACATTGCATCAATCAGTTCATCAGGTTATGGATTTTTTTTTCCCCTACTCTTTTTCTTTTTCTGGTTGTTCAGAATGAAATCATGTTCATCCTGTAACTTATTTGTGAAAATGCATATAATCCACTAAATTACATATGCATTTAGAAACATTTGTTTTCGGGTAACAAATTCCCAATTTTTGGTTGTTTGGTTTACAAAAGCACACTTGAAAGTCCTTGGTGGACTTCTTATATTATCCAGCCTGTTCTGGGTGGTCAAATGTATTCCCATATATCTTTGTCAACTAAAAAATATTAAACAACTCTTTTGTAGACTTCAATGTTTGTGAATTGTTTTATTCCTTGATTTTCATTTTTGTAAATTAAGTGTCTTTTTATTTGATGTTAGGGATCATCACTTTCTTTTGGAAAAAATATATTTTATACCAATGGTTTGCTATTTTGGATATCAGATCGTACTGGCCCGTGGATGGACCAGTATGGGACTGATATGTGCCAACTGCACCAACACACGATATGTCGACATGGCTTTGGTATGCTTTTTTAGGGTTTTGGCCATCTGAAACCCTAAAAATCTCATATTTTATGGGTTTTCCTACTTAATAAGGTGAAGTTCACATAATTTACGTGGTTTAAGACTGTAAAAACGATATATATGAATTGAAACGTGCAACAGAAAGTGAAGAGTCATCTAAGCAATTATGCATAACAAATGATTGTATAAGAACATATATCTGTTTGTCGTTATTCTATAGTCGGTGGGTCGGAATCCTCAATGTGATGATACTGTAGATCAATATGACACATATGCAAAAACCCAAGTTTGAAACTGCTGCCGTGAGATCTAATAGTGAAATAGTTTTGGTGATTTTGGGAGCAATTTCGAATAATACCGCCTGGTACGTACCGGTCCATCAGTTTACCGGTACACGGATCGCCCGTTACCGAACAGAACGATATATATATATATATATATATATATATATATATATATATATATATATATATATATATATATATATATATATATATATATATATATATATATATATATATATATATATATATATATATAAGAGGCAACGTCGCGTCACCTCGGCGACGTCGCCCTGCGTGGGAGAAGGAAAATGCGATGTCGCCTTTTGTAATATATATATATATATATATATATATATATATATACCGAACGGTATATCGCTCGGTATACAGTTTCGTACCGTACCGAACAAACGTCGAAACTCCGGTACGGTATGAAATTGCATACCTTGTTTGGGAGTTCATTTTTCAAGTCCAAACTAACAGAATCTTTAAGGAATTCTGTATTATTTTTTAAGCTCATTTTCTTAGTCCAAACTAAGCAGAATATTTGAGGAATTCTCTGCACCTGTCAAGACACCTAAGAAAGTCCATCTGCTGTATGTGTCAGACAGTCTCAGGTGGAAAATTTAAAAGTTTGGTCATAACGTTTCATGCATACTGTTTTGGACTTCCAGTTCTTGGTCTAGTTTTATGCAGTCACATATATCATGCATACGAAGTAATTGCTTGAATATGACAAATTATATCTATGTAAAAACATGCCAATTAAAAGAAATAATTTTGTATTGTTATGCTTGTTTCGTTTCTGAGTCTAAAAAATCTCTCTTCTATTCTGAATGTCAGTGCACATCTTTAAATTTTCCTATCCCATTATTCTTTGCTACATATTCTCAAAGTTCTATTTTATCTTGTGAGGCTTTTTACATGTCTGTTTGTTTTCTCCAACTATTAACAATAGTGTTTACCTGTATCACTACTCAAGGAATTTTTTGTCTGTATCATTGAGTCAGGAAAAGATTAGTTGTCAGTGGATATCTCTTTCCTCTCACAATTTTTTATATGCTCCTAATCATTGAAATGAATCTATCTGCAACAACTCGTTGTTGTTGTATCTACATTATGATGTTATAGGATTTCTGGTCTTAACCTTATTCTCAATCAATTGTTCAGGAGGATAAAAGAGATTATTACAGTGCATAAAGGAAGTGTGGCACTTGAATTGCAACAAAGAGCAATTGAATTCAACTCTATAATCCAGAGACATCAAAACATAAAGTAAGCAATTAGTTTAGTACAAGTACGATTTCACATAAAATCTTATACTTTAATTTTCAGAATAATTGATGCATATGCAGATCTTCTTTGGTTGAACGAATGCCTGTTCTGGATGAGTCGGCTTATATTGGGAAGAGAACTAGCTCTTCACAAGCAAACATTGTAGCTGATAAATCTAGCCAACCATCTTCAACTGCAACTACACTTAAATTTCCAAATGGTGTCGCGAAACCACCTGCTGCTCCCTTGGTTGATTTACTTGATCTCAGTGCTGATGATACATCAGTTCCTTCTTCAACCTCTAATGATTTTCTGCATGATTTGTTGGGCATTGGCTTGACAAACTCACCATCCTCAGGTTTTAATATTTTTCTTTCATATATAATATTCGTACTTCTATATACATTTTTTACATGTTTAGGTTGAGTTCCTATTTGTGTTTGCATAAAATAATCTGATTTACGATTGCATGTATTAGTTTGAGTTGTTCTTTGCATCAATTAATTTGATCGTCTTTTGTTATGTGTTGATGAAGATGTCAGTCCAATATTTTTAATTCTAAGTAGCAGTAAAGTTCACCTTTGCAAGCGACAGAATAATTCAGAGTTTCAAACAACCAAATTTGAGAAGTTACCATACTAAGTATATGCTATATAATTAGTATATTTTCTACCTTTCATATGTTGAAAAAAGCATTCCAAAGTCAACATTCATCAATAATAGCTAAATGCCAAAGGCCAAAACCACCAGCGACTCATGGGATCAGTGCTAAACAGTGTGTTATGCAGTTTGTAACAGTTGTGAATCACTCATATTTCTTGTAAATTATTGAATCAAGTGGCAACGTTTGCTTTTGCTGCAAAGGCAGGTGTGGGGACCTTTGGACCCCTCAGTATCGAGGCTGTGGTTGGCAAAAGTTCCCATTTGCCAGCACTTCAGTATGTAGACCCTGTGGCTTAAACAGACATGAGACTAACAAGAATCTCTTCTTTCTATGTTACATATATCTGGGTGCAAAGTGTGAATAGCTATGGTCTTTGCTTCGCTAACATAATTTCTTTGTGACAAGTCAGTTGAACACTGAAGCATGGATATAGATATAAATACGAAGACAAGATGTTACAGATATCAGATAAGTACGATATGATATGGATTAAATAATGCAATACTATTAGTTAAAGGTTTGCAATGCTGTATATGTCAATTATGTTATATATGGCATAGCTTGAAGTAATCACACACTTTTTATATGAGGCAAGCAAGGTGCTAAATACTGATCCATAGTATTAGTTTTGGCAACTTGTTGAATTAGTATGGTACAAGATGCCAACTGGAGAATTGAACTGTACCATCATTTTTCAATGAAAAATAATACAATGGTGGAATACAAAGTGATACTCAGTTGTATAGTTTGTTAACAGAGTATGATCGGACCGGTGAATGCCGGTTGGCACACACCATTCTGACAGTAAGTTAGATTGTGGATACATGTAATTATTCATCTTTTTTATCGATAATCAATCAAAAAATCCATATATCAGGATATATTTAAATATTCTGACAAATATGTGATGTGTTTGTTAGCATGCATTTATGCCAGTTACATATTAAAAGTACCTTTTGTGTCTTTCAACTTTGATTATTTTGATTAATTTGGAGGAATATTGATTGGATGCTTTTCTTGTATATCAAGGCATTGCTCCATCGGGGGGTACAGATATTCTTATGGATCTATTATCTATTGGAACACCTGTTCAGAATGATACAGCACCTAAAGTTGTCTCCTCCAACCAAGGTAACAGTTGACTTAAGTTCTCAAATACTGAATCATATGAGGTATTTGTCCTCAGCTTTATATTTTTAGGCTCTAAAATAATATTATATTTTAGGATTTGCACCAACAACCAAGCCTGTTCCTACCACCATCCAAGTAATGGATTTGTTGGATGGTTTACCATCAAATGGATCTCTTCCAGGTAAATTTGCTTGATTATTAGTGTTGTGGATAGAGCAGTAAAAATTATGGTGAGGTTACATTTGTGCTTGAACAGGGTCTCAAACTCCAGTTTATCCATCTATCACTGCTTTCGAGAGCAGCACCTTGAAGATCATGTTCAGCTTCACAAAGCAGCCTGAAAAACCACATGTTAACAAAATCCATGCTACATTTGTGAATTTGTCATCTGATGCTTATACAGATTTTGTTTTTCAAGCAGCTGTCCCGAAGGTACTTCAACATATTAACTGGATGTGTCTTTTTGGAGCATTATCATGTTTACTTTCTTTTAGGTTTTTCCTTCTTTTCATTTTAAAAATGCATTCCTTGCAAACAATAATTTATCAGATGTGTCATTGTGGTGGTGTCTGAAACAGTAAACATTCTTAGACATGTTAATTCTCTATACAAAACACTTGTCCCGCTTAAGATCTGTTTTTTTTCTCACCTAAGATTTTCACCAGTTGTCATTTGGAAATTCTTGAGCTAACAAAAAAATGTTGTTAAAGGTATACCACTTGCTTGGATAGTGTTGCTCTCACTTAGTCATGATATATCCTTATACTCTTCAGGTAGGTTCATTGCTGATATGTACATGGAAATATGTAACTTTTCACCATTCTGTATATAAGGATAACAATGATCACTGTATAATAATATTTGAGATATGAAATCACATATTAGGTGAAAATTTGGTAAGCTTGTTTAAGTTTCGTTGGATCTATGTAGGAACATAATGTAGTACTGCATATATTATGCTATAGTTGTATTTCATGAATGTTTTAATTTTGGTTATGTTTGTGCTTTTCATCTATAATTGCCTTTAGTAGGTTTTCATAATATTCATTGGACATGGATGGGCTAGCAGTTTCTGAACTGTCAATTTTTTACTGTAGATTCATGATAGCTGACATTTATGTACTATGCAGTTTGTCCAGTTACATTTAGACCCAGCCAGCAGCAATCAACTTCCGGCCAGTGGCAATGGGACAATCACACAAACTTTAACTGTTACTAATAGCCAGCATGGACAGGTATATGAGATCCAGATGTTGTAAAGCTTTCTTATTGTGGATCATTGTTAGTTCCATACTTCATGAGAGTTAAATTTTCCGATGACATCACTCATGTAAGGTGTAATTCTAGATTAAGCAAGCTGCAAAGTCAACATGAGAACCATGATATATTCATGTTCAAATTTAAGGATACATGAGGTGATAGATAACCTGAAAGCTAAAAGAATAAATCAAAGTGACATGTAGATAAATTGTTATAACCTATGAACTCAAATAATTCATGCATATACTTAAGTTGATCTGAAACTAAAAAGGAACCCAAGTATATTATTTGTTGGATTCATTTAGCTTTCTGAACTTCTGATGTCATAATGCATCATAATCAACATTGTGCAATTCTTGTTTGAAACTTTGCTACTTGGTAAGTCAGAGTAACAGTCAACAATGTATTGGTAGGATCAAATGATGTTCTGAATCACTTTCTTAGCAACATTTTGGTGGGATCTTTTCTGATGTAAAACTGGATATGTCATTGTTAATTTGTTTTCTTCTGTCATCTCAGAAAGCCCTGGCGATGCGAGTAAGGATGGTATACAAAGTCAACAACCAAGAGAAATCAGAACAAGGACAAATCGACAATTTCCCTCCTGGGTTATGAGTATTCAAACTACTTTGCCACAAGAATTTACCTTCGCTTCAAAGGGAAACATTACCTACTCGATCTCTTTATATGTTCTTAAACAATAGAGGGAAATTTTGATCATTGATTCAAATGTATTGTATAGTTCATTGGCAATTAAATAACAGTGTCAAGTTCCAGTACCCTTGGGCCCTTTTACACCATGCATTTGGATTAGATGTGTGCCGAACTTGTTCGCTCTCCCTGGTAGGGAGGCGGTTGTAATGAAACCTGAGATAGGGGTTGTACAAATATTTGTCAGAGTTATCTACTTACCGTCGTATGCTGTTCTTGATGTACTGTGTTAATGGAGGTTAGATTTTGACATCAATTGGAGAACATGCGATGCACCACACTGTAATCCACCTTAGTGCAGTATCTTATATCCGTGGCCATCTTGGTAATCATGAGATGTGGATTGCATGCGATGGACAACCTTATCAAAGCTCCTCTCTCTCTCTCTCTCTCTCTCTCTCTCTCTCTCTCTCTCTCGCAGCCGTCGAATCCGATCCCTTGGTCGATGGATGGAATCAATAGATCGTCGATCGATGCTCCTCTACTGCTTAAGCCAGATCGGATTGGATCATCCATGGAGTCCGCGGATATTACCCTGGAGCCGGTCGACGATCCCGATTTGTTCGGCCCCTGCCGCTGCTGCAACTGGGTCGCCTGGCCCGCGCCCCCGCTACCCTTCCCCCAACCCCTCCTCCGCCGAAACGTGGGCTGTGATGAAGGTGCAGGAGTGGCGGGAGATGGTTGCCGGACCGCAGTGGAAGACCGTCATCCGACGCTTCAACCGCGACCGGCACCACCACGGCGGCGGGGATGGGGGAGGATGGGGTCGGCGAGCTCCCAATACGATCCCCTGAGCTACGCCCTGAACTTCGACGAAGGCCACGGGCAGGAACTTCACGAGCTCCTGCGACTCCTCAGCCAAGTTCGCCGCCCCGCCAGCGTCCACCAAGTCGTCCGTGGACCTGGGCGGCCGCGACGCGCCGTCCCGACTGCCTTCTCCTCCGTCACCACGGCCGGCCTACGAGGAGTAGTTGGAAACAGGTTGGTCTGCGCACGTTTGCGATAGGCTCTATTTCTTGTCCTTTTTCTCAATTGCAGGAAAAGAGCATTTAAACGTCGTCTTCTTGATTGACGGATATTATGAGCTGTTGATTTGCTGTATAAATTGTCCGCGAAGAGTAGCTGTAGAGATCGTGCAATGCAATGGCATTTTTCTACTTTCCTATGACATGGGATCTTGATGCAATACATATATATGGTATGAATGCTCGAATTCACTTGCATAGGTAATATATATGTACAATGTAGGAGCAACAAGGCACAAACATGAATTGATTGGGTCACCATTGAATGAGGAAAAAGAAAGGTAGGTTTAAAACCATGTCATGAACCCTTCCACTCTTTTGGGGCCTCATGTCCCCTCACTAAACTGTCATTTGTGTTTACTCACATTGGAGTAGTAGGAAATGGAGCTGCTGCTGCTGCTCCAATCACCACCCAACTCCATGCTCCTCCCATTACCATACTCCTCTCTCTCCCATCTCCTCCTTGACCACACTCTTCAACCAAGCAAGGTGTTTGACATGGTATGAACTATAATTTGCTGCAGTAACCCGATGAGGACGTTGGTGTTGGAGGTTTTATCTAAGGCTGCTTTAGAAGTAGAGCTTCGATGGTGGGTACAAGATCAATGGTGTGCCAGTGATGCAGATGCCAATAGGTGTGGTAGGAGGACGAGCCAGGAATGCTCTCAATGACGTTGAATTTCTTGCGGAGAAGAACCACAAAGGTCAGATCCTCCATCACCTTCATTGATATTATTGACATAATGCAGATTTAATTTCAGAAAAAAAGAAAGAAAGAAAGATGATGTTCGACCTACATGATTTCAACTCTTTCATGCATTATTTATTCATGCACGTATGCACATGCTCATGAGATTATGTGTTGTAGAAAGTAGGCTGATTAATTTAATTAGGATAGATCGAACAGTTCATTATAATGTTCGACTGCCATCTCCTGGGTGAGATGCGGGTCAGGAACTTCTTCATACACCTTTTCATACTCGATGTAGTATTTAACCAGGCTGCTGTCACCTCTGGCTTCCACCTTTAGGGTGGTCTTGAAGGTCTTGTAGAAGCTCACGATCTCACCATCGGTGATATCGGCATCGTCGAGCTCCTCAGCCACCTGCTTTGCAAACGTGATCAGTGGAACTCCTGTCAAAAAGGCATGCATGTCAACAATTGATGGATCTCTTCTGATCTGCCATCGATGGATCTCCACAAGAAAGATGAAGGGTTAGATAAGTGAAGGGACTGATGTGCTCACCTTGGGCATATTTCAGGAGCCGGATGGTGCCAACACTGTTGCCATCACCTTCAATGATCCGAATGCTCTTGTGATGGGGAGGGAAGATCCTGGGGATTAGCTTCGTGGAGGCATGAATGGCTGTCCAGAACTTGTCTGGGGAGGACTTCACCTCCACTCCCACTTCAACCATGGAGGCCATCTATGACATGCCCTAGCAGCTAATAAGCTTGATGAAGAGGGAGAAAAGACTGAACTGAACCAGAGAGAGGCACTCGAATTTGGCACACAAGTGATTCCTGTACAAAAATAGAGTAACCGTGAATTCGGTTTCTCATCTTAGCTGAAAGGTTTTCAAGAGGCTTATAGTTTACGTAGAAAAATGAAAACAATTATTTGGAATCACCGATCACACACCATTGGAGGATGCATTGACCCATGTAGTACGGTAGTCATCATCGGTGCCTGCAACCTTTCTGCGCTTTGAAAACTTTTAGGGTGGTCAATAACATTAGCAGATGATTGGATCCAATCTGAGATAAATGGCTTCGCTTCCTCCTTTTGTGAGGGATGCAATTAGAGCTGATATAGTTTCATTAATTGAGTAATGAATGGTGATCTTTTTCTTCTTTCTCAAAGAAAAAAGAAAAAAAAAAAAAAATCTGTCATCTGTTGTCTTCCTCATAGATTGAGGTAAAAAAGGAAGACATCATCTTTATATCTAGATAAGCATGTCTAATAGGAATCGAATGATTCAGTTTTGTTGCAACTACAAACATGGTTTTTTTTTTTCTGTTTCCAAAAAAAATCTATTAAGATCCCAAAACTCTACATAAGTACGGGCACAGGTCATTGTGCAAAGAGGAAGATAACTCGGGGAAAGGATTTCTCCCACAAAAGACAGTTCTTTTTTCTAACCTAATTGCTGATTGATTATATTCAAGGAAAAAAAAATGTATTACATGCAATAATATGGTGTATGCATCTAACTCTAAGAGTGTTTCGATTTGGATTTGGGTGAAACCTTTCTCATCAGCTACTTGCAAGCCTTCCCTGGCTGCCGAGGTTTCACATTAGATGTCAGTCTTATTAACGACATAAAATTGGCCTACAAACATGGTTTTAATTCTCTCTGAAACCCACTAATATTTTGGTTGGTCTGTGATGTAGGCAAATTTTGAAACTTGGCTGACGGTATAAAGCAAAAGAAATGATCAGATCACAAGCATTTCATATGGTACGTGGTTTCAACTTGGATCTTTCATCAATCGCTGCTCCCATGTGTAGGTTGGCAGAAGTGGATGTGAAATCTTCTATTGCAGCTATACAATTGGAGATGAAGGTGGAAGCTGATGACTTTGCCTGCTCACAATTATTACATATGGTATGACCGTAATTACTTAACCTTTTAACTGCTAAGATTTCCTGTAGCAGGGAGTGATTCACACAACAAATACGACAGCGAGATCATGGAGACATCACACTGTTCACAAATGCTGGTTTTTGGGAACTAAGAACACCAAGTTGAACTCAGACGTTAGGTTTTCTTCCCTCGTTCGATTTAGAGTGGCTGGCTGCTAAAGAACGCTGGGGTATGTGTTCATTCAGGTTTTCCGAGCCACACACATCAAAAGGGCAAAGTCTTTGGTCGAATGATAGAAACGTGGGAGTCCATCTCATGTAATATAATCATGATGTTGTTTGAATTGATAGGAATATGTCAATCTTTTCTAGCTTGTAAATTGCACCCCCAAGTTTTTCTTTGTGAATTGGTGTGACCGTTGCTTCTTCCATGAAACATGGAGATAAAAAGAAGCAAAGGAACAAAAGAGTATGACGATGTTTGATTTCGTTTTCTCGTCTTTGGTAGATTCCTTGAAGAATAGGAGTAATGTCGAAGTCATGAGCAAAACAATACATCCCATCACCCATCACCATCACCATCACCATCACCATGATTAAGGCAAAGAAATCACTTTCCTGTAGGCTAGCTCTCAGGTTGCGGTTTCGTGTGGGAAACTCCATTACAATCGACCTCAGAAGCTCTGTTCAACAACATAAATCTTTACATCAATGTTAAGAGGGTGTATGTATAGCAGGGAGTGTCATATTTATTATAATATAATTATAAACATTAATGGGATCTATATGTTATATCTTATGTTCACAACGTGTACATATCAAGATTATATTTATATGTGTATATATACATATAATTGAAGTTATATCGGTTGAGTGTCTTATTGTCGGGTCATCTATGATTAAAATATATATATATATATATATATATTAATAATAGGAATCATTTTCGTATGTAATTGGCCATCGACGAAAGAAAACGGGGCCACCATTCGTGTCGTCACCTCCCACCTCCGTAGCTTTGGGCGTGGCATCCAACGTTCTGAGAAAACGAGCGGTCCTCGTTCAGCATGCGTCGCTCGAGAAACGACCACGGCAACGATTAAAGGCCACGGCTTCCTCCAACAGCGTGCACGCACGGCACTCGGCTTGGTCGATCGAGGAGAGAGGAGGAGGAAAAGGAGTGCCGTCATGTCGTGGGGGTGACGGAGGAGAGAGATAGAGAATGAGAGATAGAGAGAGATGGGAGGCCATGGATCCACCCACCAGTCTCGGCACCGTGTCCCTTCCACGGTCGCCACCACATGTGATGGGGGAACAAGATGTCCGAGCGGGGACCAATCCCTCTCTCTCTCTCTCTCTCTCTCTTCGGTGTGTCTTTTTTGGTTGGTCGGGCAGGCGAGGAGATGTCAGACGGAAAAGGACACGAAGATGACAGTGGAGGAATAATGAAGTGCTGGGACGGACACAGGTGGTGTGGATCCGTCTCATCACGGGCATCCTCTCTCTCCATTGTCGTTATCACGCTTTTGTCGACGCGTATTCCTGATGCGCAGGTGGCGGTGGCCGTCGCCATCATCGCTGTCGCTCTCGCGCGAATAAAGCTGCTGGCAGCGGCTCAGAGGATGCCGGTGCCGTTTCTGAGCGTATTGGCTTTCGTGGACTCCTCTGCGCCGGCCCTTTCTTGCCCTTCACGTGCTCGGAGAAAAGCCCGGCCGCTGCGCCTCGGAATTCAATGTGGGCCCCGACGACCTCATGGCCGGTAACGCAACAAAAGTTACTGCCACAGTGTACCTTTTCGGGTATCGGATCCGATACAGGTCGAGGTATCGATCGGATATCCACACGTGCCCCAATGATCGGTATATTTTTGAATTCCACCTGCAACAAAAAGGTCTATCATACCTTACAAATTGATGGTTCAATATATGTATGATGTCACAAATCTTGAAATTTTCGATTACCCACTATCCTTAAGAAAACACTTATTATTTCTATAATATTAGTTTATTATAATTATTTTTTGATGATATTAACTAACTCAGCTGATTGATTGAGAGTTGAGAACTGATTTTTTTTTTTAGTGGTATGATATCAACTAATTTAGTTAATAAAGAAGACTTGAATAAATAACAAAGAGTAATCTCATTTACATCACTTATCCTCCTCCACCTCCAGATGATAGATTAAGAGAGAGAGATGAGCAAATCTCAATCTCATCACTTTTCCTTCTCTTGATATTATCCTCCTCCTCTAGATGATAGATCAAGAGAGGGAGAACGATAAAGGTCAACCTGTTTCGTTTTCGGTGATGCACATGTGAACTTGAATATGTATGTTGAGAGCTCCGTGTGAAGAAAGTTGCACTAACACAGAGAAATCAACCAACGTTCCAACACCCCATCTTCCGAGTAAAAAAGTTTGGTCCAGAATAAAAACACAAGCAGCTCAGCAAGAACAAAGAAAACGACAAAATGGCAGAATGGATTCTATCATTCACATCCACCCATGGCATCGGATTGATAGGGCAAGGAAAGAATGGAGAGGTCAGAAGCAAGAAACATAAGCTTCACAACTCAGGCCACCGCGGTTGCTCAACAAAGTTTTCGAGTGACAAAACTTGAGAATGGAATTTTATGATGACACAATTCATGAAAACTAAATACAAGCAACGGATGGTGATGTCTGAGCATTCACCAAATGCAAAAGTCCCCAGACCCTCTGGAGCAGCAAAGGCAGATCTTAAGCTGCAGGAACTGCCAACCGGCCACGGGCGGATTTACATTAACGCCTTCAAGAGAAGAAAGCACCTGATTGCAGCAGCTCTGGTGGAAGAGATGATGAGTGGGAAAGACGGGCGGATTACATTAACACCTTCAAGAGAAGAAAGCACCTGATTCCAGCAGCCCTGGTGGAAGAGATGATGAGTGGGAAAGACTGGACAATGTTCTGTCACCACCCTCTGAAGATATCCTCAGAACTTGAACATGCTTAAAGAAATGCCATACAAAAGAACTGCTGAATCGATGAAAATTGTTTCAAGAAAGCATCATATCTCAACATGTACATGAAAGATAGCAAATTCGGGCACCCTCTGAAAGATTTCCACATGATACTTGAGATTCATCAGGTGGCATGTGGGTTTGTGAGCATAATTTAGCACGCAGGCCGATAAAAAGAGGATTCCCACATACTCCTGTGCCCGTGATACAAAGACAAACCAGTTAAAACAAATATTAGAATACCACACAGGTCATTAACACAGTCATATCATAGATAACAAAAGAGAGTGGATAGCTCACCGTATTCAGATGCTACTGATGATTTCCTGCTTCTAATCTCTCTTCACTGCCATGAGAGTTGCTTGTAAGCAGATCTGTCTGCATCCCAACCCCCTTCAGGCTCCTTCCTCTTCAAACCCCCACCCGGCACCACTGCATACATTCGTAGCTGCTCCTCCGTGAAAGCCTGGGAGGTTGCAACTAGGAGTTGTCTCGATGCCAAAGGCAGCCTCTCATCTTTCCCTTCCATATCTGCATTTCCTGGACCTGAATTTAGATCAAGACCCGACGAAATCCATTTCCGAGTGTTGTTAGATCCACCAATAGCACCACCCTCCGGAAGGTTTATACCATAAGGCCTTGGATAATTTGACAAAATGGCACCAGCAGGTCCAACAAGTGGGGAAGGAATGGCAGGGAAACCTGAACTAGCGCCAGACGAATCAACAAAGGATGCTGAAGCACCTGAATATGAGTTTGACGCAAGCGGAAAATTGGAGCCAAAAGTGAAACCAGCATAAGGAAATGCTGGAGTAAACGCCATGGCTGGAGATGATGAAAGCACAGGACCCCTGTAAACATCACCCCCAAAGGGGCCACTAGCCGTAACTGGCCCCAAAATTCTTTGTGCTCCTTGTGCTGCAACAATTGGGTAAGGCTGCTCTCCTCTGTTCGACAAGAAGGATGGTATAGCAACAGCAGGATAGGAACTACCAGGAGGAAACCATGATGACACACTTCCTGCTTCAACAGCATTCATCCTAACATTGGCTACTGGAGGTAAGAATGGCACACTACTAGTGTTTTTTGTATTTTGACTCCTAGTTATAGGTTCAGAACAAAGTTCTTCAGGGCCCGGTCCATTATTTAAATCAAAGTCCCTTAACATATTGGACTCCCTATTAGGAAATTCTGCGGATGCTGGTCCTACAGATAAAAGTGGCACCGCCATTCCATGGGAGGCACTCGCTAAGAACTGGCCATTTTCCATACCTTCATCAACTCTATTTAAATCAAGATCAAGTCCCCCAGAAATTCGAGGGGATGCATCAAGATTACTTGTTGTCCCAGATTCAGAGCCCATGGTCTTAGCAGAGCTCAGGTTGGCCATGTCTTCAAGAACTCCCTCATCAGGTTCATTCAGATCAATATCAAGCAGAGGGCGACACTGCTTCCCTGCAAAATCAGATGGTGACAACATTCCAGGAGTATTAAGTGGCATCTCCAGAACTTTTCGTGGTTCCGCTGGTCGAAAAGCACTAGTGGCAGCTGAGCCTTTCCATCCAGGTTCACCCTTGCTCCTAAGTAAGTTTTCAGGTGGAACGAAAGGTCCTTTTGCTGGTGCAGCTACTGTAATTGGAGCAGGCAAACCGGTTGATGTGGAATTTGCAAAAGGAGACAGGTTGGGCAAATGAACTGTAGAGGAACATACAGTTGAAACTGAGACAGCAGTCTCAAATTGGTTTCCATCATCTCCAATGATGCCTTCATTCAAATCAAAGTCAAGCTTACTGGCAACATCTACAGCAGCTTCAACAGCCAATGAAGAGGCCTCTACAGATGATGCAAGATCCTCCTGCACATCTGCAACAGCCCCAGATACCCTAGGACCAGCAGACTTTGATCGACGCTCAGTCTCTTGGGCTGTAAAACTCGATGGTGGTTCTTGACTGGCTGATTCCATGCTTGAACTTTTATGAGACTCCTTTACTTTCAAGTCTTCAACTACCACAGCAGCACCACAGGAGCTGATTGCAGGTCTAACTGATTCGTCAAGCATAGATGAGTTGAGGCTGTTGTTCCCCTGTTTATCATTCGACTCCAAGTGACTGACACTCAGGTCATCAGGCTTACAAATCCTAGACTTATCAGGATCTTTAGATGAAGTAACATCAGGAGAATCCAATGAAATACCAGCATCCACACTTCTCTCCGCAGACTCTGTCCTTAGATGTTGCTGCTGGTCAGACGAAGTTGCATCCTCAGGTATTCTTTTTGCTGTAGGACATGATTGGGATTCCTCAACAACCAGCTTTTCTGATTTAATACCTGAAACAGCAATGTCAAGGTCATCTCCATCATTGCAAACAATTTCAGAGGTACATATGCTGCCATCTTCAATCTTCTGATGAGCATATTCAATAGGTTTGCTTTCCTCTGCTGATAAGCTTGTTTCTTTAAGCTTGCAACCTGTATAATGGTCCAAAACCTGCATATCCGTCATCTGCTTTTCCTCAAGTATGGAAGCTCCTTCACTATCACGCTTATCCACTTCAGCTGGTTTGAAAACAGAAAATTTTCCATCTCTTTCTTCCTCAACTTTCCATTCCGATTTAGCACAGGAGTCTTCAGCTTTATGAGAATTTACAGCAGCAGGAGATAGCTCAGTATGAATACCTGTCATGTTAATACCTTCCAAGGAGACATCAGTTCCATTATTTCGTGAAAAGTTGGTCCCGTCCAGGTACGAGACATCCCTAGTTAAAATAGAACCAACAGTCTTACCTTGCTTAATAGAGTCTGCATCAGCGACTTCATCTAATTTAACATGGCTCTGGGCTGCATCATCATCACTTGATAACCTTGACTTGGCCTCTGTTGATGGGTCCTCTGTTGCAGGTGAAGCTCCAGGTGAGCCAGTGGGAGAAATTAAGTCAGACTTGGAGATTTCTCCAGCTGCCACGCTAGCAAGTAGATTCATCCCATCATCTTCAACAGCCAACGAGGCACTAGCTTCAGAATATTTGACGCAACTTTCAATCAAGGCATTTATAGAGCTAAAGGAACTCGTCTTGGATTCAGTACAGAGAATTCCCTTTTCGTTTCCAAATGATGAACATACAGCTCTTGGAGCCTCTATAGCCTTCCCAGTCTCCTCAGCATTCCTGATGTGTTCATCAGCTGCAGGTGATCTGTCACCTCCAACTCCAACAGGAAGTTCTTTGACATCGTTGCTCTGCCATGACTCTGTTTTAGCATCTGCGGCAGTACTAGGCAGATGAAGTTTTACTCTACGATCAGTGGGCTCATGTTTGTCCGAGACCCCAGGAGATGATGCTCTACTACCCGAAATTGATGGATCCTCAAATGAACTTCCGCTTGCACTTCGTGCAGGACTCCGGACAGGGTTAGGAAGCCTGACAATGAGCTTGTGGCTATTCCCATGATCTACAACAGGCAGATCAATTGGGTTGTCACATGTCAGTCCTGATTGTGATGATTTTTCGAATGCTGTAGCCCTGTAGAGAGAACCAGATTTACTTGAATTAGCTTCCTTCTGAGATCCAGAAGTACTAGTCCCTATAACCCCATTGCTAGATTTTCGATGACGAGATGAACCACCAGCAACCTTAGTAGCATTTATTGACCCAGCACTCGAACTCCTTGTGTCTTCCTTCCATGAAGAACCTACTGTTTTTGCATGATCACTTGAACAAGACTGGCTATTGTTCTGAGATTGACTGGAACTGCTGCTCTTCTCCTCTTTGACTGCTGTTGGCAGCATCTCTGCCCCAGTGTTAGCAGATGCTTTGCAAAGTGAATCCTTTGAGCCAGCTGGAACAGATGTTACTAAGGTTGAACCCATTTTCAAATTTCCTTGCGTTTCTGACTTAACAATAACATCTGAATGTCCAGGCTTACTAGGCAGAGTTTTACACAATGTGGTTGGAGTTACAGGGCTCTTTGAAGTCATATCAGTTGATCCAGCACGTCTACTTCCTGCATGAGAAACATCAGAAGAACCTGGCTTGACTTGCCAAACAGGTTGGCCTGATGCAACAGATTTTGCATCACTGATCTTTGCAAATTCTGCATCAACTCGTTTCTTCCAGGTGTCAATAAGACTCCTAGCTTTCTTCTGGATCTCAGGGTTTTTATGGGTCCGCAAATGATTCACAGATTTACCAATGTTACAAGTCTGCAAAGCATTAAGGTTCACAGGCAATTTAGCCAGTGCACGAAGAAGAGCCAAGATAAGGTCCTCAACAGCTTTATCACTTTCTTTAGGATTACTAGCATCACCAGCCTTACATTTGTGAACCTCATGGAGCCAATCATTCAAGACCGGCACACCCTGAAGCTGCACAAACCTGTTAAGGCAATCATATCGATCAGTGGCTGCAATCACATCTGCCACCAATATCCGACTTGCAACGTCTATTTTTTTCTCAGTTCTATCAAGCTGCATTAAGTACACTAATTTCTCAACCCCTTCGGAGCTTACAAGTCCACCTTTTTCTGTTATTTTGACTATTTCTGCCTTGATCATGTTATCAGACTTGAAGTCAATAGAATCACCATCATCTGGTTTAGAAGGCCGCTCTCTCTTGATAGGCTCTGTGCACTGATCACTCCTGTCCCTCTTTTTTGACTTAGAGTGTGACAGGAGAGAAGGGCCAGTATTATGGTCACTCTCCGAACCAGATTTCAACTGTTGTGCACCGGACGGACCATTAAGTGGTTTAGGAGAACGCCCACCTGACTGAAGTGCTGTGTGCATTTCTACTCGAGTTTTATCCAGAAGCTGCTCCTGTCATTCCTGAGAAGAACAAATGAACCATAAGAGGTAACAAATCAGCAGTTAATCTAGAAGAACACCAAAATGAAAGCAGTATATTTCTCAGAGCAGAAACATTGGAAGGAGGCAGAACTAACATTAATATAATCTTGATCAGTCAACTATCACAAGCAATTGTCAGCAGTGGCATTTCTCATCTGCATATAAATGAAAATAGCCCTGCTGGAAGCTCAACGCACTTGCATAAAAATGCAACTTCACATACATAAAGCAATGAAGCTGCAGATATCACAACTCTGTGGACTGAGTAAAAGCTTTGTTGGGAGCAGCTTTCACCTAATACACCTTTGGTGCAGCTGGTCAGTAAAGCCAATTAACACAAACAAAGGTAATCCCCCCTTCCTTCTATAAACCAATGAGCTACTACAAGGAAAGGTGGTGCATTGACAGCCAGCAAAGAGCAAAACCACGGACGAATTTTACACCTGACCAGCAAAGTGCAGAACATTAACAGGCTGTGGTGAAAGAACAAAAGAGAATAAAAATCAATATTGGTTCCACTCAAAATATAGACTAACAGTAGAACAAAACCATATAAAGCTGCCCCAAACAAAAGAATAAATACTGCCTTATATTTTAAAGTTGTCATCACTGTGACAACATGACGAATATGTTCTCTTTCACCTTGTTGGGAGCAGATAGTAATGCAGAAAAAAAAACTCAATAGTTATATGCAATTTCCAGCTGCACTAACAAAATGTGGTCTTAAAAATTTGAATCATACAGCATTTCATGAAAACAATAAAGACATGTTGAAAAGTACGATATATTGAAGACAGGTTTTACAGACAAATTTCAACACAAGCTACACATATTAGAAATCTGTGAAGCATCTCAAAATGCAGGACTAGTCCTTCAACTCTAAACAACCATTGGATTGAGGATGGGTTAACTTTGTTCTGCATCCTTGTTTGAAGCTAATACATCTTCATCATCGACTGCCTCCTATTATATATAATATTAAGCATAACAAAAAAAACATTTTTATCATCAATTACCTGCCATTAGTTGCTTGTATTAACATGGTAAACATAAATATATAAGTTTTACATCAGCTCCACATGTCCGACCCAAAAATCTCAACAAGTAGTTATGAGTAAAACATGCACCACCCAAGACAGTTAAAACAAAAAAATAAATAAGACAAGAAAATAAAAAACAGGGATAAGTGAGCATTACAGTACCACCTCATCGATACTCATTAACAAAAAACAACATAAAACCTTGTACAATTATCACCAAACAAAGAAAAAGTCAAAAACTTGAGCATATAAGAAACAGAAAGAAAATATGTCATCATCAGAAATTAGAATACAAGCGACTTACAAAAACGTGAGCAGACCAAATAGGTTTAGGACTACAGGATTATGTTGGCAAACTATATCCTTAATAAATTTAGTTGCTATGGTAGATTTAGCAAAAAGAAACCAAATAGAAAATTTATTAGAAAAGCCACCTAAGCCCAATCACAAACTGGATCTCGGAATGATAGACCACAAAATTATGGAACCTTAAGTTTGACCCATGAGCTTTGTCCCATCATCGGAGTCAACTGAAAGATGATATATTGGAGCCACTGGCAACCAACTTCTACATGATGTGAACTATGAAAGAATATGTTAAAAAACCAGAGCCAATTAAAATTTGAATGCAACAAGCTGTTTCATAAAATTCAAAAAAAAGAAGAAGCTGAAAGGTCTAACACGCCATAAATTTGCATGAGGCTGGCAGGATTCTAAAGGAGGTTTAGGCCAACAAGTCTCAGAATAATAACCACAAACATCAAGATTATCTGTACCACCAAAACTGAGACATCAGAGCTCAACAAAATCATATTCAGAATCCATTTCCAACACCAAAAATCAGAAATCTTTGTCTAAACAAAATCTCCAGTATGCCATTGAAATAACGGTATCATACTTTTCACCCCAAAGTTAAAATTTGATACAAGCCATCTGAAGTAACACGGTCATTAGGCTCCACCATCCGTGCCTGAGATTTCGTCCTACACGAAAATTAAAGTCCTTAAGGTCAACAGCAACAAGAACAAAAAGCACACAAACACTAGAACTCTCTTCAAAGAATAAAACCCATTTAAATCATATTTCTGTCGGCAGAAATATGCTAATCTCTCAAAAGCCTCGTCTTATATGCCTTACATGGGAATAGAAAGGGCACAAACCTTGAATAACAGAGAGAAGCAAAAGTCGGAAAAAAGAAAAAGTCCTCGGATTTAAATCCAAACAATATAACGAACAGTCAAGAAAAGCATTAAGAGTCGACAAACAACCCATAGAACTAGAGAAGTAAGACGAAAAACCAGCGAGAAGCACCATAAATGCCCATAAAACAGAAATCAAAACTCAAATCCTTCTGATCAATCGGAGTTCAGCTTTTCCCCTAATTCACACACAAAGACGGATGAACCCACGAAAGGAGACACCTTTAGGAAGGAATCGCACGAGCACCGAGAGGAATCTGACTCCGAGGAGGGGTTATCCGCAAAAGCTAGAAGAGGAGGAGCTGTTGACGATGCTGCCGATGCTTCTGTCCCGGGCGCAAAGACCTGCCACATGTGCCGCCGCAATTTCCTCTCCTCACTTTCCGGCCCTGGAATAGCCTTTCATCGTCCCTGTTTTGGCGTGTCCGATCCCCCCGCCGCCGCCGCCGCAAACCATCAATTCCCCTCCACCCTACCCGTCTACAATTCCACCGAATCAAACTCTAGAACAAACAACAACCCAACGATCGACCGGCCTTCAGATCCGTCGTCTGCTCCCCCTTCCGCGGGCTGGATACCCCTACAAGAGCGCGAGGGGAAACCCTAACTGCGCCGGGCCGAGGTCGACGAGCAAGTAGAGATCGGGGAATAGATCGATCGATAGGGGAGGCAGACGAAGCAACACAGGGATTACGAGATCGAGGGAATTCGCGGAGAGATTTGGGTGCAGGGGTTCCGCAGCGCGATGAGGGAGGGGGAGAGAGAGAGAGAGAGATGGAAGAGATCGGTGTAAGACGGGGATTGGGAGAGCCAAAAAAGAAGGGGGAGGGATTCGGCGCATTTTACCTGAAACGATGCGAAGGCCGCGTCTATCGTGCGCCGGAGAACGGGTGGGAGCGCTTGACCGGGGGTTGCAGCTAACGTGCGCATCCGAGTCATCATGTCACGGTGTGATGCGTACGAAGCTTTTCCTTCTTTTTCTTTTCCGCACCTCTCCCCGCCCGCCCCTCCGGCTTTGCAGTGTGATCGGGATCCGGATCCGATAAGCTCGTGGATCCACGTCCGAGGTTTTGGATCGGGTACATATCGGATTTATGACATCACATCCGATGCTTTGGGAGATTCGGATCACGGATCTCAATTTCTTCCCTCCGAAAACAATATCGTTTGCTGTTGTTACCTGTTATAAGAACCGTTACATGATGATGATACAAGCTATTCTTAATAAATGACACACCAGATATTATAAAATTCATTTTCTAAATTTAATTTGATCAACATCTGACATTATTTTCTTATTAAAAATTGAATTCGGATAATATTAATCTATTTCTATTTTGATTTTTAAAGTGTTTTTTTCATTTTTTTCTCCAATTTACCAAACACACTTTTCTTTCCCATAACCCACTTTATTCAATAACAGCAGCTATAACGTGTTTCCATTGTAGATAGTAACAGTCTAATGTGAGTGTTATGTATACTGTAACGGGTGTGTTTGTAACTATCCTTCTGAACCATGACATCTATTTTGATATATGCAACGTTTTTTTAAAGATAAAATGGTAATGCATACTAAAGATTTGGGATCGATTATAAAGATTTTTTTTTATCTAGATATGTAATATATATATATATATATATATATATATATTCAGATTATTTAATTTTTTATTTATAATTTTTATTAAGATCTTTTTAAGTCTTTTATCATTTTTTTCATATCACTAACATTAATTATTTCACTTTAATTTTTTTTCAATATATATTCATATCATTTTAAATATATTTTTTCTCATCTTATCTTTTATCAAAATGATACCTAATTATTCACAAATAAAAATATTCTTTTCCTCACTACTCCACACATAAACTTTTATATATGTTTTTTCTTAATTATCCAACACCATAAAGTATTATTGGATTATTAAATCTCTAAAAATCTTATCATAGGATTTCTTTAAGTCAATGAAAATTATATATAATTTTTATTTCTCCATATGCTTTTTCATTAATTATCTAAATAAACAAATAGTTTATATGGTTGATCTTTATGCATAAAAATAAAAATTAATTTTTAGAGATGTTTACTTCAAGTCTTATTCTATTTTTTTATGTCTTGTTTCCAAAAGTTCCATAGCTCATGATTTTAATATTTTTATAATTTAAATAATTTTATATGTCATCTTAATTTTTATAAATTTATATTAAAATTTATCTTTATTTATCGAATATCCTTTTGAATCTCATAATTTTATTAAATAAACTAATTAATCATGCTACTCGCTTATTCCATAATTTTTTCCAAACCTCAATAAGGACACACTCTTTGATGTTTTTATCTTTTTTAATACATCTTTTATTTCATTAATTTTAATTTTATGAATAAATTCATGATTATTAAATCTACCACTATTATTCATCGTTAAATCTAAATTTTATGTGTAATATTTATTAAATAATTTATAAAAATAATTTTTATCTCTTTTTAATCTCATTATCATTAACAAGTACTATTTGATCTTTATTTTTAATATATCCAATATTCCCTAAATTCTGGCACTTTCTTTTCATGACTTTAGTAATTCGATATATATCTTTTTCACCATCTTTAGTACCCAATTTATTATAAAAATTATTATATTTTATATCTTATCTACTAATCATTTTTAACCTCTTTTTTAGATTCTTTATATATTTTTTTTCTTATTTTTATAATTTTATTAATCTTTAAAATATGATCTTTTAATAAAAATTTATTTTTTGAACTTCCTAGTACCATCATCAATCTCTCTCTTAAGATTACATCTCTATATTTAATTGAATTATCTTTGTTAAGCTCCTAATCCTTATCTAAGTTTCAAATCGTATCTATTTTCATCTTATTATTAGAAAATATTTATATTATCATCTTTAAAATATCATCATCTAGTCCTAATAATTTTTCTACTATATTTATATCTTTCATTATCTATAGTAAATATCTAATACATCAACTTAAGTAAATTCGTATATAATCTTATAATTCTTATAATTAACTTTATCTACATTTCTCATGTGAAAAAGTTTATTCGACTATAGTTCTTATGAGTAATTAAATATTTATATCTTTTCTTAAAATAAGTATTTATAATTATAAAATCATATGAAGTTACAAAATCTAAAATTATACCTATCTTCGTTTCTCTCTCCATAACAAAAGTCCTCGTGTATCCCTTTATATTCACAATATGTTTTCCTTACATAACTACTAAAATCTCATCCGATTATAAATTTTTTAGTTATAGACATTCTTTATTATTTAATTTTTTTTAAGATTTTTTTATTTATTTTGATCATCCAATCCAATAAAGCATAAGTACTAATGATACTCAAAATATTTTATCCTTTAACAAATTTTAGAATTATAATTTCATTTTTAAATATTTTTACACCTACAATATTGTTCTTATCATCCTTATCAACAGTAATTCTATATCATTTATATGTTTAACATTTTCAGTATATCAAATTTTAAATCTAATATTATTAATCTTTTTAGATTTTTTTTCGTATCTACTTAATGTATTATAAGCAAATAATATTTATTATTTTTCTAATCATAGTAACTACCGATTCTAATATCTTTCCAGAAAGTATTTCTATTTTCTAAATTGGTAACCTAATTTTTTGTTCTTGAACTAATTTCTTTACTCCTATTGATCTAAAGTAATGATAGAACCACATCCAATGTCAATGTGATGGGGCAACTTTCTGATGACCTTCTAGTCTACTATTTAAGACTCGTAGAAGGTGAAAGTGCCTCACTTCATTTTCGGATAATGACATAACCTTATATTAAAATCGATTAACATTTATGTTAATTATTAGTGATCTAACACAACTCAGCCATCTTTTTCATCTCATGTTAGGGATTGACGTTGATAGTGTTTGGTAACATGGTGCTCTTAAGAGAAAAAAAAATTAACAGTATTTTTCTTGGTAACACATGCTCTAAGAAAAAAATATATATATCAAATTTACAAATATCATAGATACCCATGTAGATGTACTGCAAAGTATTCATAAAAATTTTATAGCATTTTAACTAATCATTGTATTAGATACACTACATTTTATCTTACCCAAAAATTTCACATGATTTTGACTAATCCTTGTATCAGATATATTATTTTTTTATTTCACCCCAAAATACTTTATTAGATACCAGGGCCTATCTTTTATGAATCAATATTTTATCCTAATTTTCTCACATATTTAGAAACTCAAATATAAAAAAATAAAATTGTATGGATCCATCATATTTTGAAAACAAAAAAATGAAGAAAATAAAAAAATAGTTAATATGCTTAATAAAAAAATGTAAAATAGAATATTATCATAAATGTCCATTGGGGTCTAATGCAAAGCTTGCATGAAAAATTTGTAATATTTTGTCCATTCATCGTATCAGATACATTATTTTTTTATTTCATCCAAAAAATAGTGTATCAGATACCAGGACCTTTTTTTTGTGGATCAAATTTGTATCCTAGGTTTCCCAATTATTTAAAAATATCATATTTCAGTTTTTTAAAAAATATAAAAAATATTATATTATTTTTAAATTTATTATTATTGTTATTTTTTATTATTATGCTAAATAATTGAGATACCACCTTTTTTTATAATTTATTATAATTTTAGAGGTTTATCTATTATTTTTAGTATATTAATCGATATAGTTGTAAATTATTTAATATAATTATTTAATGTGAAGATTATACATATTTTTTGTATAAATTTAACTTTTTAAAGGTCAAAATTAGTAAATAAATTATTTTTAAAAACTTGAAAATAAAAAATAATGGTCA
Source organism: Musa acuminata AAA Group (assembly GCF_036884655.1). Lineage (NCBI taxonomy): Eukaryota > Viridiplantae > Streptophyta > Magnoliopsida > Zingiberales > Musaceae > Musa > Musa acuminata. The sequence goes on along the minus strand of NC_088335.1, from coordinate 13,720,042 downwards.
TATAGACCTTTCAAATTTATTTTAAAGTTTCTTAAATATTTTTTTAAAATATATTATTATTTATTATTAAAAAATAGTTTTAATTTTTTTTATATTTTAAATAGTTATATATATTTTATTATTTTTAATAATATAAATTGATATATATATATATATATTAGTAAATTATTTAATATAACTTATTTTAAATCGGTTTAACTGTTTGTACGTGTTGATTTATTTAAAAGGTAGGGAAATAATATGTAGCTTTTTAGGAGAAAAAGACAAAAGTTATTGAAGGGTTATTTTGTTATTTTGAAAAGTTAGTGTTTCCTATCAATATTTTTGAAAGATGGACGTTCCATGAATTAAATTAATCAAAAACTATACATTTTATAGAATTTTTTTCATTAGAATTCGTCCCCCGGGGTGGAACAATATCTCTGACGAGGTGACGTCTTCAGGGGTGCTTGAGCGGCGTCAGACGACGCTGCCCTAACAGCAGACGACACCGGCCCCAGCCTTTGGGGTGGTCAGGTTGCACAGTCGCACCGTTGGAGCTTGACGTGGCATGCACCCCGCGGTTCTGGAGGCGTACGGTGTTGTGTCGGTCTGTAGCGTTTGTCGGTGGTTCACATAGGGTCAAAATATGCCCTATCACTTCTCCCCCAGCCTTCCCCCCCCCCCCCCCCCCCCCCCCAATAAAGGCATACCAACGGATCGCTGACGGTCCGGGAGGCATGCCTGGGTTTGAGGGATATGACAACGCTGGGCTTGTTGTGGGAGGAACGAATTGATTTGTCGAGGGTAATTTAGGGGGGCGGTGCCCCATGCTTCGAGCAAGATTGACTTTGTCGATCGAACGGTAGAGGCCTGTCGAGACGAAACCGAAGCATCGAAACCGGCGAGGTGAGACCTACTCAGTGAGGCTGGATTGACTCGTCAGGGGGCGTTTTAGAAGGGCGGTGCCCTGTGCTTCGGGCAGGATTGACTCTGCCGATCGAACGGTAGGGGCCTGTCGAGACGAAACCGACGATGTGAGACCTGCATGGCGAGGCTGGATTGACTCGTCGGGGGGGTGTTTTAGAGGGGTGGTGCCTCGTGCTTCGGGCAGGATTGACTCTACCGATCGAACGGTAGGGGCCTATCGAGGCGAAACCAACGTGTCATAGGTCAGATAACAGGTTTGGCACGGCCCGGAGTTACGGTTGCTGAGATGCGACTGGGGCGTGGCTCAGGCATTGGATTGGCCGAGGTGTGCTGAGGTCGTGGCTCGGGCGTTGGATTGGTCGAGGTGCACTGAGGCGTGGCCCGGGCGTTGGATTGGCCGAGATGCACGACTCAGGCATTGGATGGCCGATGTGCGTGGCTTAGACATTGGATTTGGTCGAGATGCGACTCGGGCGTTGGATGGCCGAGGTGCGTGGCTTGGACGCTAGATTTGGCCGAGATGCGACTCGGGCATTGGATGGCCGAGGTGCATGGCTCATGCGTTGGATGGCCGATGTGCGTGGCTTGGACGCTAGATTTGGTCGAGGTGCGACTCGGGCGTTGGATCGGGCCAAGATGTGACTCGGGCATTAGATTGGCCACGAGGCGTGGCTCAGGCATTGGATCGAGCTGAGGTGCGTGGCTTGGACGCTAGATTTGGCCGAGGTGCGACTCGGGCGTTGGATCGGGCCGAGATGTGACTCAGGCATTAGATTGGCCGCGAGGCGTAGCTTGGGCCGAGATATGACTTGGGCATTTGATTGGCCATGAGATGTGACTTGGGCGTTGGATCGGGCCAAGATATGACTCGGGCATCGGATCCAGACCTGTGGGCCGAGTGGTTTATACTCGTTCTTAGGTTTCGGTACTGGCAGGTCGCTTGTCGGGAGCGAATTGGATCGACTCGGGCAGAAAATGAACCTGGGGGCTGAGCGATTAAGCTCGGTTTCGGTTCCAGTGCTAGCGGGTCGCAAACCGAGATCGATTTAGCGTGACTCAGACAGGAGCTAGATCTGGGGGCCGAATGGGTATATTCAGCTCAGAATCGGACCTGGGGACCGAATAAGTTCGGTTCCGAATAGAATATGGGGACCGAGTTGTGAGCTCGGCTCCGAATAGAATATGGGGACCGAGGTGTAAGCTCGGCTCCGAATTAAATTTGGGATCGAGTTGTGAGCTCGGCTCCGAATAGAATCTGGGGACCGAGGTGTGAGCTCGGCTCCGAATTAAATCTAGGGGCCAAGTTGTGAGCTCGGCTCCAAATTGAATCTGGGGACCAAGTTGTGAGCTCGACTCCAAATTGAATCTAGAGATCGAGTTGTGAGCTCGGCTCCGAATTGAATCTGGGGATCGAGTTTTGAGCTCGTCTCTAAATTGAATCTAGGGACCGAGGTGTGAGCTCGGCTCCGAATTGAATCTGGGGACTGAGTTGTGAGCTCAGCTCGGAATTGAATTTGGGGACCAAGTTGTGAGCTCGATTCCGAATTGAATATGGGGACCGAGCGATTAAGCCCGGTTCTGGTTTTGGTGCCAGCGGGTCGCCTGTCGGGAGTGAACTAGAGTGACCCGGGCAGAAGATGAACCTGGGGGTCGAGCGATTAAGCTCGGTTTCGGTTTTGGTGCCGGCGGGTCGCCTTGTCACGAACGGTCATTGCGCACCTGCAATAACTCCGTTCAACAAATCGTTCATTGCTCTCATCTACATATATAGCTACTTGGCAGCATATTTTGCCTTGGTTTTGAGTTATTTTGCTTGTAAAAATATAAGTTCGAACAAGCTACAGCATTACAAAGCGACTGCTCACCGAACCGAGTAAAACAGCCCCAAAACAGCTCCGTTTTCGTGTGCCGCTGGTTGATTTCTGGAATCCGCCTCCGCTCACCAAAACATCAGCCATCTCAGCACCTTAGAACCTCCTGGGTGGCACAGGGCTGGATGGGGCTTCGGTATAGTACCAGGCGTTGAACACTCCTTCGTAAGTTCGCACATTGCCTTGACGGGAACTTGTTGTTGCGCCCGGGACTCGGTGAGTAGCTGTTTGTTGGCTTGCACCTATTCGTTCAACCTTCTAAAGCCCTTATTTTCCCCCTCTCTCTCTTTTCTCTTGTACATGCAAGGTGCTCGCTAAATTGCTTGTAAAGCTTCCCCTTTTCGTGAGACTTCGGGACTTGTTTGTCGCTCGTTCTTTTGAATTAATCAACTTTCTCTTTTACAGGTTCTTCGGGACCTGCGACAGGTTGCAAGTGGGCTGATCTTTACGGAGCAATATCACAAGGGCGAAGCGCGACTTAAGCAACGCAAGCTAAATTCGTGTCTTGGCCGTAAGGGTGCCTCACGCCTTAGGCAATTCCAGCTAAGGCCGTGACATTGTGGTATCAGAGCGGGCAAGCACTTCGAGCGAGCAACGAAGGAACTTCGTAACTTCGCCATGGCAAAGCATCGTGGCGAATCAAGCGAGACGGGGCAAGCCGGACCCTTGCCCCAAGCAGCTGTAGGTGGGTTGCATGTGCACACTCGCTCTCATTTTGTTGGAGCCGCTTAAGAGGAGCACGACAGCGAACATGATGAGCAAGAAGTTGGCTACTCTCCGCGAGTGGAGGAAGCGCAATCTGGAGCGCTAACGGGGAAGAAGAGTAACAAGGAGAGACTCACAACGGCGGAAACCCACCTAGATGTTCTTGAAGCGAGCGTGGAGGAACTCTACCATGGCCAACAAAGGCTTGTCGAGGTAGAGAGCTCGCAAGAGGAAGCGGAGTCCAGGATCGACAAGGTCGAGCCCTAGTTGATCGACTGTCAGATGACACCAAGGACTCCGTGCAACACATGCAGGAAGTTGTGGCAGAAGTCACTTCAAGGGTGACTATGCTCACTAGAGCACTAAATGCGGGAGGAAACAACACCCGCATTGCACCACCACAAAATTTGAGGGCACTCGAGCCTCATGGATATGGAGGGGCCAGAGATGCCAAAGAGCTCGAGAACTTTCTATTCGACATGGAATAATTCTTTCAAGCCACGAGGCCCGATTCTGAAGATACCAAAGTTTCTATAGCAACAATGTATCTGAATGGAGATGTAAAACTTTGGTGGCGAACCGACTGGGAGGAGATCCAACAAGGTCGGTGTCAGGTTGACACTTGGGAGGACTTGAAGCGGGAGTTGAGAACTCAATTCCTACTGGAGAACACAGAGTATGTCGCAAGAAGGAAGTTGAGACAACTCCGCCAGAGTACCACCATTCGAGACTAAGTGAAACAATTTTCTGCACTAATGCTGGACATACAGGACATGTCTGAGAAGGACAAGTTGTTCAGCTTCATCGATGGTTTGAAGCCATGGGCTCAACAAGAACTAAATCGAAGGGATGTTACCGATGTGGTCGGGGCAATTGCTGCTGCAGAAAGGCTCACCGACTTTGTTTCCTCCGAAGACCCAGGGAGAAGGAAACAATCTTCAAGCAATCGCCCTCCAAAACATTCTCGAGGGAAGGAGCTCGGGAGCGAACAAAAGAAAAAGAGTTCCCACAAAGGGCCAAACCTGAAAGGCAAGGCCTCAAAACCTGGAGGATGCTTCTTGTGCGGAGGGCCGCACATGGTGAGGGAGTGCCCATAAAAACAGGCACTCAATGCTTTGATGGCTTCCATTCACCCCCGCCCCCCCCCCCCCCCCCCCCCCCCCCCCCGATCGGACAAGGGCAAAGCTATTGCTCTTAGTTCGAGCAGTTCTGAATCCAACAACGACGATGAGGAGTCGCAAGGACCCCGGATGGGAGCAATGCATTTATTGAACACCATGCGGGGTCAAGTGGGGGAGAACATGAAGACAAAGCTACAAAAAGTAGGAAGTAGTGAGCTGATGTATGTGGACATCAAGCTAAATGGCCAAACGACCCGTGCAATGGTGGACACGGGCACTACCCACAACTTCATAGCCGATCGAGAAGCACAGCGACTTGGGTTGATCTTGGAGAAGAGCCCAAGCCCAGGCGGTGAACTCGGAAGCCAAGCGAATCTCCGGGTTAGCGAAGGGAGTCCCCATCAAAATCGAGACATAGAGCGGGAACACCAACATGATGGCAGTGCCACTGGATGACTTCCAAGTGATTCTTGGAATGGAGTTTATGCACGCGACAAAGTTGGTGCCAATGTCGTTCTTGAACTCCCTATGTATGATGGGAGGTGACGACCCCTACATGGTTCCCGTCTCTCGGAGAGGAACCAAGGAGCCCCAACATATATCGGCATTACAACTGAAGAAAGGGGTGCGAAAAGATGGATTAACATTTGTGGCTGCTATGAAGCTAGAGCCACTCGACGAGAAAGCCATTCAAGAACCTGCTGTGGTGGTGAACGTCCTGAAAGAGTTCAATAACGTTATGCCACCCGAGTTGCCGAAGACTCTTCCACCACATAGAGGCGTGGATCATAGCATCGAGCTGGAGCCAAGAGTAAAACCTCCAGCGAGACCACCCTACCGCATGTCCCCGCTAGAGTTGGCGGAACTTAGAAAGCAATTAGGCGAATTACTAAGCGGTGGTCTCATCCGCAGCTCTAAAGCACCTTTCGGAGCTCCAGTTCTCTTCCAGAAGAAATAAGATAGGAGCCTCTGACTATGCATCGATTACTAAGCCCTTAACAAAGTAATAGTGAAGAACAAGTATCCCATCTCGCTCATCGTGGACTTGTTCGACCAGTTAGGCAAAGCCAAGTATTTCTCGAAACTTGACCTTCGGTCGGGGTATTGGCAGGTGCACATCGCTGAAGGCAATGAAGCGAAGACTACCTGTGTAACCAAGTATGGAGCGTTTGAGTTCTTAGTGATGCCTTTCGGCTTAACCAACGCTCCAGCCATGTTCTGCACTCTCATGAACCAACTATTCAAGGAGTATTTGGACAAGTTCGTGGTCGTCTACTTAGACGATATCGTCGTATACAGCCAAATGCTTAAGGAGCATGTCCAGCATCTTTGGACAATTTTCAAGGTTCTTAGGGAGAACACTTTGTTCGTAAAAAGAGAGAAATGCTACTTCGCCCAAATGGAGATCTTATTCTTGGGGCATCGAATCGGTAATGGTTCCATTCGCATGGACAAATCAAAAGTGCAAGCAGTTGCGGAATGACGAACTCTAAAGAAGGTGCCAGAGTTGAGATCCTTCCTTGGTTTCATCAACTACTATCGATGCTTCATAGCGGGGTACTCGAAGCGTGCAACTCCACTGACGGAGTTACTGAAGAGAGAGCAGCCTTGGAAGTGGTCTAACAAATGTGAAATGACATTCCAAGATCTGAAGGCTGTTGTTATGAAAGAACCAGTGCTCAAATTGTCAGACTATGGGAAGCCTTTTGAAGTTCATACAGATGCTTCGGACTTCGCTATTAGGGGAGTACTTATACAGGAGGGTCATCCGGTGGCCTACGAGAGCCGCAAACTCAACGAGACCGAGCGACGGTACCCAGTGCATGAGAAGGAGATGACAGTGGTGATCCACTGTCTACGAGTTTGGTGACACTATCTCCTCGGATCGCGATTTGTGCTGAGGGCGGACAACATCACTCTGAGCTATTTACAAACTCAGAAGAAGCTCTCCCCAAAGCAGGCGCGATGGCAGGACTTCCTAGTTGAATTTGATATGGCAATGAAGTATAAGCCTGGGAAGGTAAATGTCATGGCCGATGCATTAAGTCGGAAAGTGGTGCATGTGAATGCCGCACAATTGGAGGGCGGAAGCCAAGCAAGTCAATTGCACTCCAACTTCCTTTCCAAGATCAGGGATGGACTGTATAGTGACCCCCAGGCAGTTATCCTGATGCATCTCATTAAAGAAGGTAAGGCACGATGATTTTGGGTCCAGGATGGACTTGTTTACACAAAAGGGAATAGGGTTTATGTTCCCCGAGTAGACAATTTGAGACGTGAACTCTTAAAAGAGTGTTATGATTCCCTTTGGGCTGGACACCCAGATATTCACAGGACGTTGGCTCTTGTGGAGAGGGCCATCTACTGGCCGAAGATGGGGACTGATGTGGAGGAATATGTTCGAACATGCCTTATTTGCCAACAAGACAAGGTGGAGCAGCGGAAGCCGATGGGACTTTTGGAGCCGTTGCCTATACCAGAAAGGCCGTGGGAGAGCATTTCCTTGGACTTCATATCAAGCTTGCCACTTGTAAGGAGACTCGGATCGATACTTGTGGTGGTCGATTGGTTTTCAAAGTATACAACTTTCATTGTTGCTCCCCTACACTATTCAGTAGAAGAGGCAGCCAAGCTGATGATGAAGGATGTGGTGAAGTATTGGGGAGTCCCGCACAATATTATTAGTGATCGAGACGCTCGGTTCCTGGGACGATTCTAGACCGAGTTATTCAAATTGTTGGGGTCAAAGTTATACTCCTCTACAAGCCTCCACCCCCAGACGGATAGCCAGACTGAAAGGATAAACTCGCTCCTGAAGCAATATCTTCGGCACTACGTGAGTGCCAACCAACAAGTTTGGGTGAAGTTGTTGGACATTGCCCAATTCTCCTACAACTTGCAACGGAGCTCTGCATCCAACAAGAGCCCCTTCGAGATCATTACAGGACAACAACCGTCGACTCTGCATACCATGGCAATTGGGTATAGTGGGAGTAGTCCGTCAGCCTACCATTTCGCAAAGGAGTGGCATCGAAATGCAGATATTGCGTGGGCTTACTTGGAGAAGGCGGCAAAAAGGATGAAGAAGTGGGCAGACTTGGGAAGGTGACCGTAAGAGTTCAAAGTTGGCAATTTGGTGTTGGTAAAGCTCCAACTAGCATCACTCTAATTCTTTAGGAACAAAGTCCACAAAGGATTGGTACACAAGTATGAAGGGCCCTTCCCAATTATCAGTAGGGTAGGCAACGTCTCTTACAAGTTGTAGCTGCCGGCGTGGTTCAAAATTCATAACGTTCTTCATGCCAGCAACTTAAAAGCCTACCACTCGGATCCGCAAGATGCTTCCCGAAATGTTCCAACTCAGCTACCTCCCATCATAGCCTCCTACGAGAAGCAAGTTGAAACCATTCTAGCGGACCGCAAGACAAAGCTACCCAATGTAGCTGAGCAGACAGAGTACTTGGTGAAGTGGCGAAAACTTCCCCGAACTGAAGCCAGTTGGGAGCCTAAAGATGCCCTATGACATGAAGAAGCAATCATCAACAACTACCAATAAGCGTTGACGAGGGCGTCGACAGTTTAAGTGGGGGAGAATGTCACGAACGGTTGTCGCGCACCCGTAACAACTCCGTTCAACGAACCATTCGTCGCTCTCATCTACATGGATAGCTACTTGGCAGCCTGTTTTGCCTTGGTTTTGAGTCATTTTGCTTGTAAAAATATAAGTTCGAATAAGCTGCAGCGTTACAAAACGATCGCTCACCGAACCAAGCAAAACAGCCCCAAAACAGCTCCGTTTTCGTGTGCCGCATGCTGATTTCTGGAATCTGCCTCCGTTCACCAAAACGTCAGCCATCTCAGCCCCTTGGAACCCCCCAGGTGGCACAGGGCTGGATGAGGATTCGGTATAGTACCGGGCATTGAACACTCCTTCGCAAGTTCGCACGTTGCTTTGACGGGAACTTATTGTCACGCCTAGGACTCGGTGAGCAGTTGTTTGTGGGCTTGCAGCTGTTCGTTCAAGTTCACATGTTGCATTTCCCCCTCTCTCTCTTTTCTCTTGTGCACACAAGGTGCTCGCTGAATTGCTTGTAAAGCTTTCCCTTTTCGTGAGACTTCGAGACTTGTCCGTCGCTCGTTCTTTCGAACTAATCAACTTTCTCTTTTACAGGTCCTTTGGGACATGCGAGAGGTTGCAAGTGGGCTAATCTTTGCGGAGCAATATCGCAAGGTCGAAGCACGACTTAGGCAACGCAAGCTAAGTTTGCGTCTTGGCCGCAAGGGTGCCTCATGCCTTAGGCAATTCCAGCTAAGGCCGTGACAGCCTGTCAGGAGCGAACTGGAGTGACCCGGGCAGAAGATGAACCTGGGGGCCAAGCGATTAAGCTCAGTTCTGGTTTTTGTTGGGAAATCATGGGGGGCGACATCATATGCGCAGCGGAAGAACAAGAAAACAAAAATCCCCGATTCCCAAAAAGATGTTCGTCGTCGTGCGAAGATTGGTGCGCAAAATCCGCAAAACACAAAACTGCGTATAGAGATTGTGTTACCTAGGGAGATCGTATATCCCTGTTTCCTTGCAGATCCTCAGGAGAGGGTGAAGGAGGTCAAGCGTCCTCCTCTCTAGCGGTGATCCACACAGCAGGGTTGCGACGACGCTCCTCAAAACTCCAGGCCTACTCTGAGGTGGAGAGGGAGAGGAGAATAGGAAGGGCAAGCAAAGACTCTAGCCTATGAGGCTGTGAATCCCTCCTATTTATAGAGATCCCGTGTCAAAACCCTAATGGGTCCTTTCCCTAGTGGGTATTGGATCTGCATCCAATAAGACAAGGGCTCCGTCGGATATCTCATATCCGAACCTCTACTCATCGCAATGCCTACCATATGTGTGTGACCCTCTAGGCCCAATATCGAGCTGGCCGTGAGTCATACCTGTCAGAACTCCTTCTAACTAAGTGAATTATTATCTCTGTAATAATTCACTCGACTCATCGACTACGGAAGTACTAGGCCACTACGCCGTAGTCCCCAGACGATACAAGGGAATCCAATCCATTGGACTTGTCTGTCCTCAGTTACCATGTACCTATAGTCCCTCATCCATCTAATATCCCAGAGACCGTATATCGAGCATGGTGCTGTCAGACCCATACGGTTTCTACTTGAGTCTCGCTCTAATCGGATTCTCCCGGAGAACTCTTTCTCTCTCAACCCGAATGACCCTGGCCAGGGATTTGTCTGAGCAAGAACACATGGGATATTCCTCTCATGATACCGAGAGTGGATGATCCTCTATCGACACTCAATAGCCCTCGTAAGGTCGACTACCACTCCCAATGACCAGCTGTACTAGATCTGGGAACAGCCAAACCTATAAGTCTGGTATCAAAGAGTGGAGCACTCATACAGGACATCCTTGGTGTCTCAAGTCTAAGAACCAGATACACCACTAGGACTACGGAATCGTTGTCTGACAATAAGGCATCATCAACCATCCAGCATTCCGTAAGCGGATCAATCAGTGAACTCATTCTCCAATGAGCACCTGTACTGTATCCCTAGTGTCCCTACACGAGCAGCTATGAGACCAGCTGCATCCATCATATGGACGGGTATACAGCACACCAGTCTATCCGGTTATCACGATGTCCCTCTCGAGTAACCTATGACCGGGATTATTTAGGATATGTGTTTAAAGGTGAATCGATCTCATTATCGTGATCTCATCACGATCCGATTCCCATTGCACAAATCCAAGGACATCACAATACATATGCATTTATGCAATAGTTATAAAGTGATATACGCCAAAAATATAATAAGCAAAAAGATTCTGTGTCAAGTCACACGTGCCATCACTCACGTGATTGGCTTGCTGGGCACTTATGACTAGCAATCTCCCACTTGACCTAAAGCCAATCACCTATGTGTCTGATCCCCATCAGACCCCTGTGACGCTCAAAGACAATCTGAGACAATGGCTTTGTTAGTGGATCTGCAATGTTGTCTTCGGATGGAACTCTTTCCACTACTACATCTCCTCGGGTTACGATCTCTCTGATAAGTTGGAACCTCCTCAGAACACTTCTGATGAGACCCGGGTTCCCTTATTTGAGTAATCGCCCCGTAGTTGTCGCAATATAAGGAAGTCGGCTCCTCGTTACTCGGCACGACTCCCAAATCTGTGATGAACTTCTTCATCCAGACTCCCTACTTTGCTGCATCTAATGCAGCAATGTACTCCGCCTCTGTGGTCGAGTTAGCAGTTGTATCTTGCTTGGAACTCTTCCAGCACACTGCTCCTCCATTCAAGGTGTACACATACCCTGAATTCGACTTGCTATCATCGACATCAGACTGAAAACTTGAGTCAGTGAAGCCTTCAACCTTAAGGCTATTACCTCCATATACTAGTAAAAAATCCTTAGTCCTTCTCAAGTACTTAAGGATACACTTTACTGCTTTCCAGTGCTCCAAGCCTGGATCCGCCTGATACCTGCTCGTGACACTCAGAGCATGCGCTATATCAGGCCTAGTACATAGCATGGCATACATGATATACCATATTGCTAAGGCATAAGGTATCATATCCATGTTCGCCCTTTCTTAGAATTTTCAATGCCAAACATTTTGACAATGATTTCTATGTACCTGGACTGGGACAAGACAAGCATCCTCTTGGATCTATCTCTATAGATTCTAATCCCCAAGATATATGATGCTTCCCCTAAGTCCTTTATGGAGAAGTGTCTAGATAACCAAGTCTTTACTGTGGATAGCATTCCTACATCATTCCCAATGATGAGGATGTCATCCACATATAACACCAAAAAGGTGATAGCGCTCCCACTTACCTTCCTGTATACACAAGGCTCATCTTCGTTCTTAACGAAGTCATAAGATCTGATTGCCTCATCAAATCTTATGTTCCAACTTCGGGAAGCTTGCTTTAGTCCATAAATAGATCTAAGCAACCTACACACCTTATCTGGGCAGTTCTTGGATATGAATCCCTCAGGTTGCATCATATACACCTCCTCCTCGAGGTTCCCGTTGAGGAATACGGTTTTCACATCCATCTGCCAGATCTCATAATCATAGTGTGCTGCAATAGCCAATAGAATTCTGATGGATTTTAGCATTGCTACAGGTGAGAAAGTTTCGTCGTAGTCAACACCTTGCCTTTGACGATACCCCTTAGCCACTAGCCTTGCTTTATAGGTCTCTACCTTTCCATCTACTCCGATCTTTTTCTTAAAGATCCACTTGCAACCGATGGGTACAATACCTTCGGAGTACATAGAATCCATCTCAGAATTCATGGCTTCTTTCCACTTCCTGGAGTCTATACTCATAATAGCCTCCTCGTAGGTCTGAGGATCAATATCCTCTACATCCTCTGCTCTAATATGTCCCACATATCTCTCAGGAGGATGGGATACTCTATCAGACCTGCGTAAAGTTGAAACTTGTGTATTAGATACCTGAACAGACTCGGGCTGTAGAGTGGTGCTTGAGCTTGGTTCTCCAACCTCGCTCAATTCTATCATTCTCCCACTGTCTCCGTCAAGAATGTGTTCCTTCTCAAGGAACACTGCTCTCTTAGCTACAAAGACCTTTTGGTCCTCGAGATGATAGAAGTAATACCCACAAGTTTCCTTGGGGTATCCCACAAATTTACATCGCCCTGTCCTTGATTCTAACTTATCGGGGTTGTGTCTTTTAACATGGGCAGAGCAGCCCCAAATCTTAACTACTTTAAGATCAGGCTTCTTCCCTTTCCATATCTCATATGGTGTAGACACCACCGACTTAGTTGGAACTCTGTTCAGAAGGTAAGCTGCGGTTTCTAGGGCATATCCCCAGAATGAGATGGGTAGGTCAGCGAAACTCATCATGGACCGTACCATATCTAATAATGTACGATTTCTCCTTTCAGAGACACCATTGAGCTGAGGTGTATAAGGAGGTGTCCATTGGGATAATATCCCATGGTCCTTGAGGAAGTGAGTAAACTCTGTACTTAAGTACTCACCTCCTCGATCTGATCGAAGAGTTTTGATACTCTTTCCAATCTGGTTCTCCACCTCATTCTTATACTCTCTGAATTTCTCAAAGGCCTCGGACTTGTACTTCATTAAGTACACATATCCATACCTTGAGAAATCATCAGTAAATGTAATGAAGTAGGAGTAACCTCCAATGGCATGAGTTGACATGGGTCCACATACATCACTATGTATGAGTTCCAACAACTCAGTGGCTCTCTCTCCAGTTCCACTAAATGGAGAGTTGGTCAGTTTTCCACGAATGCAAGGCTCACAAGTTGCATATGACACATAGTCGAATGGATCTAGATATCCATCATTTAGCAACTTTTGAATCCTTCTTTCATGGATGTGACCTAGCCTACAATGCCACAGGTATGCACTGTTCAACTCATCTCGTTTCCTTTTGGACATATTTATATTCATGATATGTGGAGTGGTGTCTAACATAAATAAACCATTATGCAATGTTCCTTTCGTGATGATCTTATCATCTAATAATATCGAACAACCATTGTTCTCAAAAACAAATTTATATCCACTAACTGTTAAACATGAAATGGAGATAATGTTTTTGATAATAGAAGGAACAAAATAACATGCATCTAATGCAATAAAAGCTCCACTAGGCAGATGTAGGGCGACCTCGCCAACAGCTAAAACAGCAACTTTTGCTCCATTACCCATCTTGAGGTCCATCTCGCCTCTCTCTAGTCTCCTAGGCCTTGCCAGAACCTGCAACGAATTACATATATGATAAGCACTACCGGTATCTAATACCCATGTGTTATCATAAGAGTCTGACAAATGGAGACCGATCATGAATGTACCTGAAGCTTCATCAAGCTTTTGTTTCGCCCTTTCTGCAAGGTACTCTTTTTAGTTTCTCTTCCAGTGCCCATCTTTACCACAGTGGAAGCACTGGCCTTTGTCCTTTGTTGGGTCTTTCTTAGCAACCTTTGCTTTACCTTGTTTGCCCTTGCCCTTTCCCTTCTTAAGGGACCTTTCTGCTTTCCTTTTCTTTCTGGTCTCACCAGTGTAGAGAACTGGCTTCTCTTTCTTAATAGTACTCTCTGCCTCCCTCAACATATTGAGGAGCTCTGGGAGAGTCACCTCAAGCTTGTTCATATTAAAGTTCATTATGAACTGTGAAAAGGAATCTGGTAGGGACTGAAGCACAATGTCCACACACAAGTTATCCTCTAGGACCATTCCTAGACCTGTGAGTTTCTCTATCCACTCAATCATCTTTAGGACATGGTTCTGAACCGGTGTCCCCTCAGTCATCCTAGCGCGGAAAAGGCTCTTGGATATCTCATATCGTTGAGTCCTTCCCTGTTCCTCAAACAATTTACGGACATATAGGAGAATGGATCTGGCATCCATCTTTTCATGTTGTCTCTGTAACTCTGGAGTCATAGAGCCCAACATATAGCACTGAGCAAGAGTGGAGTCATCAATGTACTTCACGTAGCGAGCGATCTCATCCTCGCTTGCCCCTTCTTCGGGCGTAGGCATCACTGTATCAAGGACGTACACGATTTTCTCCGCTGTGAGAACAATTCTCAAGTTACGGAGCCAATCCGTATAATTTGGACCAGTGAGGCGGTTGACATCAAGTATGCCACGTAAGGGATTTGAAAGCGACATTTTCTGAAAATAAAGATGTAGCAAAAATGAATAACATGCAGATTTTGCAAGAAATAAACTATCAAGATATGGACTTCTATCTTAATATGCTCCCACTATTTTACTAACGAGTCACGCGACACCCTCAGCACGTGAAACGGAAGTCTCCGGCAGACTTCTAGTGGGGATCAGGATCCAATCAGCGTCTTAGTGTAACCTCGAGGGACTCGACCAATCACACTAAGCCTAAAAGGTAGACAACTCTTGCCGATCACAACTCCTTGTGATTCCCGTCCTGTTCGGCCTCCGAATCACCATGGCCTCGAGGGACTCGACCAACCATGATGCTCGGTTAAGTCAACACCTTCGTTATAAGATGAGTCTGATTTGATGATATACCCTCGAGGGACTCGACCAAGCATATCATGCCCTTAGGTCACCGGTGACATCTCTATGTCGTAAGCAAGATAGCGAATCGCGATATAGGTGAGTCTCGAGGGACTCGACCAACTCAACCTACATCGGGATTCGGTTCCTACTCATAACGATGGAAGGCCACGTGGGTCAATCTAATTGCCTCACGTTTACCGACTTAATATTATCGAGAGATGTTTCTATGATTTGGTCTCCTATTATGACATGTCACACATGTACATATTTAATATATATCTACATCGCATGCAAATATATATACATATCTAGTATGTGTATAAGCAATCACACCAGATGATCATGGACCACAACCTAATATGATTAGGCCCGAGCCAGTAGGCCTAATCACTCACATCAAGATCTATGTGTGCAACGGTGCATCTCCATGCCCTGTGATCGTCCATCTCGTCCTCGTCGGTTCCGTCGACATCTTGATGCATCTTCATGCATCGCGATCGTCCGTCTCGTGGGTCCCGCTATCGCATCCACGCTCCCGCTGCGCCTCCTCATGTGATTACAACTTAATCATAGGCACGCAGGCCCGACAATAAACGAGAAATATAATGGAGGTTCGCAGACCTCAATAATAATAATCACAAGTACACACATCACACGGTCCATGATCATCCGTCCACACATCATACATCACATGTATAAATAATCATCATCATGTAGGACTACTAGATAATACAAAATAATAATAATCAACTAAACCTTTTAATTAATTAATATTTTTTTGAAATCAGGGACATGTAGGGAATTTCTCAATTCCTAAGGGTATTTTTGTAATTTGGACAAAAGACAGAAACTGGAATTTCTCAAATTCCGAGGGGCAAAACTGTCTTTTGCGCAGAAAACCCTAATACCCTTTCCCCTTTTCGCTGCTGCGCCGCCGCCGCCGCCACCCTGCTGGCGGCGGCCTGTGCGGCGAGGGCGAGGGCACTGCCCTCGCCTGCAGGTGGCACGCCCGCTGGGGTCGCTGCCGCTGCAGGTGGGCGCCCCCGCGGGCGCCGCCGCCTTCGCGGGCGGTTCTGCCCGCGAGTCAGCGCCCGCAGGTGGTGCTGTCTCGCTGGCGGCCGCCCCTGCGGGGTTTTTGCCCGTGGGAGCAGCGGCCACAGGCGCCGCTGCCCTGCGGTGCCTCAGCCCGCGCTGCTGCCCCGCGACGCCTCTGCCCGCGGGCTCAGTGGCCGCAGGCGCTTCTACCGAGCGGGTTCCCAGCCCCGCCGGCCGCAAGCCTGCTGCAAGCAGATCGCCGGCCGGCTACTGCAGGCACAGCGCTTGTGCATGCGCCGGCGCTGTGCTGCCTGGCTGCGGCTGCGGCTGGCTGCAGGCATGCAGATCGAGGGCAGCAACTGTTGCTGCCCTTCCTTGCTTTTGCGTCAACGATTTTGACGTCAATATTCTTCCTAAACACAACACACGCAGTTCAAAAAACCAATCATTCGCACGAACAACCTGGCTCTGATACCACTGTTGGGAAATCATGGGGGGCGACATCATATGCGCAGCGGAAGAACAAGAAAACAAAAATCCCCGATTCCCAAAAAGATGTTCGTTGTCGTGCGAAGATTGGTGCGCAAAATCCGCAAAACACAAAACTGCGTATAGAGATTGTGTTACCTAGGGAGATCGTATATCCCTGTTTCCTTGCAGATCCTCAGGAGAGGGTGAAGGAGGTCAAGCGTCCTCCTCTCTAGCGGTGATCCACACAGCAGGGTTGCGACGACGCTCCTCAAAACTCCAGGCCTACTCTGAGGTGGAGAGGGAGAGGAGAATAGGAAGGGCAAGCAAAGACTCTAGCCTATGAGGCTGTGAATCCCTCCTATTTATAGAGATCCCGTGTCAAAACCCTAATGGGTCCTTTCCCTAGTGGGTATTGGATCTGCATCCAATAAGACAAGGGCTCCGTCGGATATCTCATATCCGAACCTCTACTCATCGCAATGCCTACCATATGTGTGTGACCCTCTAGGCCCAATATCGAGCTGGCCGTGAGTCATACCTGTCAGAACTCCTTCTAACTAAGTGAATTATTATCTCTGTAATAATTCACTCGACTCATCGACTACGGAAGTACTAGGCCACTACGCCGTAGTCCCCAGACGATACAGGGGAATCCAATCCATTGGACCTGTCTGTCCTCAGTTACCATGTACCTATAGTCCCTCATCCATCTAATATCCCAGAGACCGTATATCGAGCATGGTGCTGTCAGACCCATACGGTTTCTACTTGAGTCTCGCTCTAATCGGATTCTCCCGGAGAACTCTTTCTCTCTCAACCCGAATGACCCTGGCCAGGGATTTGTCTGAGCAAGAACACATGGGATATTCCTCTCATGATACCGAGAGTGGATGATCCTCTATCGACACTCAATAGCCCTCGTAAGGTCGACTACCACTCCCAATGACCAGCTGTACTAGATCTGGGAACAGCCAAACCTATAAGTCTGGTATCAAAGAGTGGAGCACTCATACAGGACATCCTTGGTGTCTCAAGTCTAAGAACCAGATACACCACTAGGACTACGGAATCGTTGTCTGACAATAAGGCATCATCAACCATCCAGCATTCCGTAAGCGGATCAATCAGTGAACTCATTCTCCAATGAGCACCTGTACTGTATCCCTAGTGTCCCTACACGAGCAGCTATGAGACCAGCTGCATCCATCATATGGACGGGTATACAGCACACCAGTCTATCCGGTTATCACGATGTCCCTCTCGAGTAACCTATGACCGGGATTATTTAGGATATGTGTTTAAAGGTGAATCGATCTCATTATCGTGATCTCATCACGATCCGATTCCCATTGCACAAATCCAAGGACATCACAATACATATGCATTTATGCAATAGTTATAAAGTGATATACGCCAAAAATATAATAAGCAAAAAGATTCTGTATCAAGTCACACGTGCCATCACTCACGTGATTGGCTTGCTGGGCACTTATGACTAGCAGTTTTGGTGTCAACAGGTTGCCTGTTGAGAGCGAACTGGAGCAACCCTGCAGAAGATGAACCTGGGGGCCAAGCGATTAAGCTTGGTTCCGGTTTTGGTGTTGGCAGGTCGCCTATCGGGAGCAAACTAGAGCGACCTGAGCAGAAGCTGGATTCGGGAGGCACAGGTCGGGAACCGATCTGGAGAGGCTCGGGCAAGAGCTGAGCCTACGGGCTACAGGTTGGGAATCGATCTGGAGAGGCTCGGGCTAGAGCCGGGCCGACGAGCCATAAGTCAGGAACTGATCTAGAGAGGCTCAAGCAAGAGTTGAGCCTGCGGGCTGCAGGTCGGGAATTGATCTGGAGAGGCTCGGGCAAGAGCTAAGCAAGCGAGCCGTATGTCGAGAACCGATTTGGAGAGGCTCAGGCAAGAGTTGAGCCTGCGGGCTGCAGGTCGGGAAACGATATGGAGAGGCTCGGGCAAGAGCTGGGCCGACGAGCAGCAGGTCGGGAACCGATCTGGAGATGCTCGGGTAAGAGCTGAGCCTGTGGGCTGTAGGTCAGGAACTGATCTGGAGAGATTCGGGCAGGAGTTGGGCCAAGAGCTGCAGGTCGGGAACCGATCTGGAGAGGCTCAGGCAAGAACTAAGTCTGTGGGCTACATGTCGGGAACCGATCTGAAGAGGCTCGAGCAGGAGTTGGGCCGGCGAGCCGCAGGTCGGTAACCGATCTGGAGAGGCTTGGGCAAGAGATGGGCCAGCGAGCCGCAGGTCGAAAACTGATCTGGAGAGGCTCGGGCAAGAGTTGAGCCTATAGGCTGCAGGTCGGGAATCGATCTAGAGAGGCTCGGGCAGGAGTTGGGTCGACGAGCCGCAGGTCGAGAACCGATCTGGAGGTAAGAGTCAGACCGACGACCCGCAGGTCGGGAACCGATCTAGAGAGGCTCGGGCAAGTGCTGAGCCTGTGGGCTGCAAGTCAGGAACCGATCTGGAGAGGCTCGGGTAGGAGTTGGGCCAGCGAGTCGCAGGTCGGGAACCGATCTGAAGAGGATCGGGCAAGAGCCGGGCCGACGGGCTGCAGGTCGGGAACCGATCGAGAGAGGCTCGGGTAGGAGTTAAGCCTATGGGCTGTAGGTCAGGAACCGATCTGGAGAGGCTTAGGCAAGAGATGAGCTAGTGGGCTGCAGGTCGGGAACCGATCTGGAGAGGCTCGGGTAGGAGTTGGGCCGGTGAGCTGTAGGTCAGAAACCGATCTGAAGAGGCTCGTGTTGGGAAATCATAGGGGGGGGCATCATATGCGCAGCGGAAGAACAAGAAAACAAAAAATCCCCGATTCCCAAAAAGATGTTCATCGTCGTGCGAAGATTGGTGCGCAAAATCCGCAAAAACACAAAACTGCGTATAGAGATTGTGTTACCTAGGGAGATCGTATATCCCTGTTTCCTTGCAGATCCTTAGGAGAGGGTGAAGGAGGTCAAGCGTCCTCCTCTCTAGCGGTGATCCACACAGCAGGGTTGCGACGACGCTCCTCAAAACTCCAGGCCTACTCTGAGGTGGAGAGGGAGAGGAGAATAGGAAGGGCAAGCAAAGACTCTAGCCTATGAGGCTGTGAATCCCTCCTATTTATAGAGATCCCGTGTCAAAACCCTAATGGGTCCTTTCCCTAGTGGGTATTGGATCTGCATCCAATAAGACAAGGGCTCCGTCGGATATCTCATATCCGAACCTCTACTCATCGCAATGCCTACCATATGTGTGTGACCCTCTAGGCCCAATATCGAGCTGGCCGTGAGTCATACCTGTCAGAACTCCTTCTAACTAAGTGAATTATTATCTCTGTAATAATTCACTCGACTCATCGACTACGGAAGTACTAGGCCACTACGCCGTAGTCCCCAGACGATACAGGGGAATCCAATCCATTGGACCTGTCTGTCCTCAGTTACCATGTACCTATAGTCCCTCATCCATCTAATATCCCAGAGACCGTATATCGAGCATGGTGCTGTCAGACCCATACGGTTTCTACTTGAGTCTCGCTCTAATCGGATTCTCCCGGAGAACTCTTTCTCTCTCAACCCGAATGACCCTGGCCAGGGATTTGTCTGAGCAAGAACACATGGGATATTCCTCTCATGATACCGAGAGTGGATGATCCTCTATCGACACTCAATAGCCCTCGTAAGGTCGACTACCACTCCCAATGACCAGCTGTACTAGATCTGGGAACAGCCAAACCTATAAGTCTGGTATTAAAGAGTGGAGCACTCATACAGGACATCCTTGGTGTCTCAAGTCTAAGAACCAGATACACCACTAGGACTACGGAATCGTTGTCTGACAATAAGGCATCATCAACCATCCAGCATTCCGTAAGCGGATCAATCAGTGAACTCATTCTCCAATGAGCACCTGTACTGTATCCCTAGTGTCCCTACACGAGCAGCTATGAGACCAGCTGCATCCATCATATGGACGGGTATACAGCACACCAGTCTATCCGGTTATCACGATGTCCCTCTCGAGTAACCTATGATCGGGATTATTTAGGATATGTGTTTAAAGGTGAATCGATCTCATTATCGTGATCTCATCACGATCCGATTCCCATTGCACAAATCCAAGGACATCACAATACATATGCATTTATGCAATAGTTATAAAGTGATATACGCCAAAAATATAATAAGCAAAAAGATTCTGTATCAAGTCACACGTGCCATCACTCACGTGATTGGCTTGCTGGGCACTTATGACTAGCAATCTCCCACTTGACCTAAAGCCAATCACCTATGTGTCTGATCCCCATCAGACCCCTGTGACGCTCATAGACAATTTGAGACAACGGCTTTGTCAGTGGATCTGCAATGTTATCTTCGGATGGAACTCTTTCCACTACTACATCTCCTCGGGTTACGATCTCTCTTATAAGCTGGAACCTCCTCAGAACACTTCTGATGAGACCCGGGTTCCCTTATTTGAGTAATCACCCCATAGTCGTCGCAATATAAGGAAGTCGACTTGTCGCTATCTGTATCGACTCCCAAATCTGTGATGAACTTTTTCACCCAGACTCCCTCCTTTGCTGCATCCGATGCAGCAATGTACTCCGCCTCTGTGGTCGAGTCAGCAGTGGTATCTTGCTTGGAACTCTTCCAGCACACTGCTCCTCCATTCAAGGTGTACACATACCCTGAATTCGACTTGCTATCATCGACATCAGACTGAAAACTTGAGTCAGTGAAGCCTTCAACCTTAAGGCTATTACCTCCATATACTAGTAAAAGATCCTTAGTCCTTCTCAAGTACTTAAGGATACACTTTACTGCTTTCCAGTGCTCCAAGCCTGGATCCGCCTGATACCTGCTCGTGACACTCAGAGCATGCGCTATATCAGGCCTAGTACATAGCATGGCATACATGATAGACCCTATTGCTGAGGCATAAGGTATCATATCCATGTTCGCCCTTTCTTCTGGAGTCTTTGGGGACATACTCGTAGAAAGCGATATCCCATGTCTCATCGGTATGAGACCTCTTTTGGAATTTTCCATGCCAAACCTTTTGACAATAGTTTCTATGTACCTGGACTGGGACAAGCCAAGCATCCTTTTGGATCTATCTCTATAGATTCTAATCCCCAAGATATAAGATGCTTCTCCTAAGTCCTTCATGGAGAAGTGTCTAGATAACCAAGCCTTTATTGTGGATAGCATTCCTATGTCATTCCCAATGATGAGGATGTCATCCACATATAACACCAAAAAGCTAATAGCGCTCCCACTTACCTTTCTGTATACACAAGGCTCATCTTCGTTCTTAACGAAGTCATAAGATCTGATTGCCTCATCAAATCTTATGTTCCAACTTCAGGAAGCTTGCTTTAGTCCATAAATGGATCTAAGCAACCTACACACCTTATCTGTGCAGTTCTTGGACACGAATCCCTCAGGTTGCATCATATACACCTCCTCCTCCAGGTTCCCGTTGAGGAATGCGGTTTTCACATCCATCTGCCAGATCTCATAATCATAGTGTGCTGCAATAGCCAATAGAATTCTGATGGATTTTAGCATTGCTACGGGTGAGAAAGTTTCGTCGTAGTCAACACCTTGCCTTTGACGATACCCCTTAGCCACTAGCCTTGCTTTATAGGTCTCTACCTTTCCATCTACTCCGATCTTTTTCTTAAAGATCCACTTGCAACCGATGGGTACAATACCTTCGGGTGCATCAACTAGGTTCCAAACCTTATTGGAGTACATAGAATCCATCTCAGAATTCATGGCTTCTTTCCACTTCCCGGAGTCTATACTCATAATAGCCTCCTCGTAGGTCTGAGGATCAATATCCTCTACATCCTCTGCTCTAATATGTCCCACATATCTCTCAGGAGGATGGGATACTCTATCAGACCTGCGTAAAGTTGAAACTTGTGTATTAGATACCTGAACAGACTCGGGCTGTAGAGTGGTGCTTGAGCTTGGTTCTCCAACCTCGCTCAACTCTATCATTCTCCCACTGTCTCTGCCAAGAATGTGTTCCTTCTCAAGGAACACTGCTCTCTTAGCTACAAAGACCTTTTGGTCCTCGAGATGATAGAAATAATACCCACAAGTTTCCTTGGGGTATCCCACAAATTTGCATCGCTCTGTCCTTGATTCTAACTTATCGGGGTTGTGTCTTTTAATGTGGGTAGGGCAGCCTCAAATCTTAACAACCTTAAGATCAGGCTTCTTCCCTTTCCATATCTCATATGGTGTAGACACTACCGACTTAGTTAGAACTCTGTTCAGAAGGTAAGCTGCGGTTTCTAGGTCATATCCCTAGAATAAGATGGGTAGGTCAGCGAAACTCATCATGGACCGTACCATATCTAATAATGTACGATTTCTCCTTTCAGAGACACCATTGAGCTGAGGTGTATAAGGAGGTGTCCATTGGGATAATATCCCATGGTCCTTGAGGAAGTGAGTAAACTCTGTACTTAAGTACTCACCTCCTCGATCTGATCGAAGAGTTTTGATACTCTTTCCAGTCTGGTTCTCCACCTCATTCTTATACTCTCTGAATTTCTCAAAGGCCTCGGACTTGTACTTCATTAAGTACACATATCCATACCTTGAGAAATCATCAGTAAATGTAATGAAGTAGGAGTAACCTCCAATGGCATGAGTTGACATGGGTCCACATACATCACTATGTATGAGTTCCAACAACTCAGTGGCTCTCTCTCCAGTTCCACTAAATGGAGAGTTGGTCAGTTTTCCACGAATGCAAGGCTCACAAGTTGCATATGACACATAGTCGAATGGATCTAGATATCCATCATTTAGCAACTTTTGAATCCTTCTTTCATGGATGTGACCTAGCCTACAATGCCAGTATGCACTGTTCAACTCATCTCGTTTCCTTTTGGACACATTTATATTCATGATATGTGGAGTGGTGTCTAACATAAATAAACCATTATGCAATGTTCCTTTCGTGATGATCTTATCATCTAATAATATCGAACAACCATTGTTCTCAAAAACAAATTTATATCCACTAACTGTTAAACATGAAATGGAGATAATGTTTTTGATAATAGAAGGAACAAAATAACATGCATCTAATGCAATAAAAGCTCCACTAGGCAGATGTAGGGCGACCTCGCTAACAGCTAATACAGCAACTTTTGCTCTATTACCCATCTTGAGGTCCATCTCGCCTCTCTCTAGTCTCCTAGGCCTTGCCAGAACCTGCAACGAATTACATATATGATAAGCACTACCGGTATCTAATACCCATGTGTTATCATAAGAGTCTGACAAATGGAGACTGATCATGAATGTACCTGAAGCTTCATCAAGCTTTTGTTTCGCCCTTTCTGCAAAGTACTCTTTGCAGTTTCTCTTCCAGTGCCCATCTTTACCACAGTGGAAGCACTGGCCTTTGTCCTTTGTTGGGTCTTTCTTAGCAACCTTTGCTTTACCTTGTTTGCCCTTGCCCTTTCCCTTCTTAAGGGACCTTTCTGCTTTCCTTTTCTTTCTGGTCTCACCAGTGTAGAGAACTGGCTTCTCTTTCTTAATAGTACTCTCTACCTCCCTTAACATATTGAGGAGCTCTGGGAGAGTCACCTCAAGCTTGTTCATATTAAAATTCATTATGAACTGTGAAAAGGAATCTGGTAGGGACTGAAGCACAATGTCCACACACAAGTTATCCTCTAGGACCATTCCTAGACCTGTGAGTTTCTCTATCCACTCAATCATCTTTAGGACATGGTTCTGAACCGGTGTCCCCTCAGTCATCCTAGCGCGGAAAAGGCTCTTGGATATCTCATATCGTTGAGTCCTTCCCTGTTCCTCAAACAATTTACGGACATGTAGGAGAATGGATCTGGCATCCATCTTTTCATGTTGTCTCTGTAACTCTGGAGTCATAGAGCCCAACATATAGCACTGAGCAAGAGTGGAGTCATCAATGTACTTCACGTAGCGAGCGATCTCATCCTCGCTTGCCCCTTCTTCGGGCGTAGGCATCACTGTATCAAGGACGTACACGATTTTCTCCGCTGTGAGAACAATTCTCAAGTTACGGAGCCAATCCGTATAATTTGGACCAGTGAGGCGGTTGACATCAAGTATGCCACGTAAGGGATTTGAAAGCGACATTTTCTGAAAATAAAGATGTAGCAAAAATGAATAACATGCAGATTTTGCAAGAAATAAACTATCAAGATATGGACTTCTATCTTAATATGCTCCCACTATTTTACTAACGAGTCACGCGACACCCTCAGCACGTGAAACGGAAGTCTCCGGCAGACTTCTAGTGGGGATCAGGATCCAATCAGCGTCTTAGTGTAACCTCGAGGGACTCGACCAATCACACTAAGCCTAAAAGGTAGACAACTCTTGCCGATCACAACTCCTTGTGATTCCCGTCCTGTTCGGCCTCCGAATCACCATGGCCTCGAGGGACTCGACCAACCATGATGCTCGGTTAAGTCAACACCTTCGTTACAAGATGAGTCTGATTTGATGATATACCCTCGAGGGACTCGACCAAGCATATCATGTCCTCAGGTCACCGGTGACATCTCTATGTCGTAAGCAAGATAGCGAATCGCGATATAGGTGAGTCTCGAGGGACTCGACCAACTCAACCTACACCGGGATTCGGTTCCTACTCATAACGATGGAAGGCCACGTGGGTCAATCTAATTGCCTCACGTTTACCGACTTAATATTATCGAGAGATGTTTCTATGATTTGGTCTCCTATTATGACATGTCACACATGTACATATTTAATATATATCTACATCGCATGCAAATATATATACATATCTAGTATGTGTATAAGCAATCACACCAGATGATCATGGACCACAACCTAATATGATTAGGCCCGAGCCAGTAGGCCTAATCACTCACATCAAGATCTATGTGTGCAACGGTGCATCTCCATGCCTTGTGATCGTCCATCTCGTCCTCGTTGGTTCCGTCGACATCTTGATGCATCTCCATGCATCACGATCGTCCGTCTCGTGGGTCCCGCTATCGCATCCACGCTCCCGCTGCGCCTCCTCATGTGATTACAACTTAATCATAGGCACGCAGGCCCGACAATAAACGAGAAATATAATGGAGGTTCGCAGACCTCAATAATAAGAATCACAAGTACACACATCACACGGTCCATGATCATCCGTCCACACATCATACATCACATGTATAAATAATTATCATCATGTAGGACTACTAGATAATAATAAAAATAATAATCAACTAAACCTTTTAATTAATTAATATTTTCTGAAATCAGGGACATGTAGGGAATTTCTGAATTTATAGGGGTATTTTCGTAATTTGGATAAAAGACAGAAACTGGAAGTTCTCAAATTCCGAGGGGTAAAACTGTCTTTTGCCCAGAAAACCCTAATTTCCTACTGCCCTTTGCTGCTGCCGTTGCCGCCGCCACCCTGCTGGCGGCGGCCTGTGCGGCGAGGGGCGGGGCGCTGCCCTCGCCTGCGGGCGGCACGCTCGCTGGCGGCGCTGCCGCTGCAGGTGGGCGCCCCCGCGGGCGTCGCCGCCTCCGCGGGCAGTTCTGCCGGCGAGGCAGCGCCCGCAGGCGGTGCTGCCTCGCTGGCGGCCGCCCCTGCGGGGTTTTTGCCCGTGGGAGCAGCGGCCACAGGCGCCGCTGCCCTGCAGTGCCTCAGCCCGCGCTGCTGCCCCGCGGCGCCTCTACCCGCGGGCTCAGCGGCCGCAGGCGCCTCTACCCGCGGGCTGCCAGCCCCGTCGGCCGCAAGCCTGCTGCAAGCAGACCGCCGGCCGGCTGCTGCAGGCACAGCGCTTGCGCATGCGCCGGCGCTGTGCTGCCTGGCTGCGGCTGCGGCTGGCTGCAGGCATGCAGATCGAGGGCAGCAACTGTTGCTGCCCTTCCTTGCTTTTGCGTCAACGATTTTGACGTCAATATTCTTCCTAAACACAACACACGCAGTTCAAAAACCAATCATTCGCACGAACAACCTGGCTCTGATACCACTGTTGGGAAATCATAGGGGGGGGCATCATATGCGCAGCGGAAGAACAAGAAAACAAAAAATCCCCGATTCCCAAAAAGATGTTCATCGTCGTGCGAAGATTGGTGCGCAAAATCCGCAAAAACACAAAACTGCGTATAGAGATTGTGTTACCTAGGGAGATCGTATATCCCTGTTTCCTTGCAGATCCTTAGGAGAGGGTGAAGGAGGTCAAGCGTCCTCCTCTCTAGCGGTGATCCACACAGTAGGGTTGCGACGACGCTCCTCAAAACTCCAGGCCTACTCTGAGGTGGAGAGGGAGAGGAGAATAGGAAGGGCAAGCAAAGACTCTAGCCTATGAGGCTGTGAATCCCTCCTATTTATAGAGATCCCGTGTCAAAACCCTAATGGGTCCTTTCCCTAGTGGGTATTGGATCTGCATCCAATAAGACAAGGGCTCCGTCGGATATCTCATATCCGAACCTCTACTCATCGCAATGCCTACCATATGTGTGTGACCCTCTAGGCCCAATATCGAGCTGGCCGTGAGTCATACCTGTCAGAACTCCTTCTAACTAAGTGAATTATTATCTCTGTAATAATTCACTCGACTCATCGACTACGGAAGTACTAGGCCACTACGCCGTAGTCCCCAGACGATACAGGGGAATCCAATCCATTGGACCTGTCTGTCCTCAGTTACCATGTACCTATAGTCCCTCATCCATCTAATATCCCAGAGACCGTATATCGAGCATGGTGCTGTCAGACCCATACGGTTTCTACTTGAGTCTCGCTCTAATCGGATTCTCCCGGAGAACTCTTTCTCTCTCAACCCGAATGACCCTGGCCAGGGATTTGTCTGAGCAAGAACACATGGGATATTCCTCTCATGATACCGAGAGTGGATGATCCTCTATCGACACTCAATAGCCCTTAAAAGGTCGACTACCACTCCCAATGACCAGCTGTACTAGATCTGGGAACAGCCAAACCTATAAGTCTGGTATCAAAGAGTGGAGCACTCATACAGGACATCCTTGGTGTCTCAAGTCTAAGAACCAGATACACCACTAGGACTACGGAATCGTTGTCTGACAATAAGGCATCATCAACCATCCAGCATTCCGTAAGCGGATCAATCAGTGAACTCATTCTCCAATGAGCACCTGTACTGTATCCCTAGTGTCCCTACACGAGCAGCTATGAGACCAGCTGCATCCATCATATGGACGGGTATACAGCACACCAGTCTATCCGGTTATCACGATGTCCCTCTCGAGTAACCTATGACCGGGATTATTTAGGATATGTGTTTAAAGGTGAATCGATCTCATTATCGTGATCTCATCACGATCCGATTCCCATTGCACAAATCCAAGGACATCACAATACATATGCATTTATGCAATAGTTATAAAGTGATATACGCCAAAAATATAATAAGCAAAAAGATTCTGTATCAAGTCACACGTGCCATCACTCACGTGATTGGCTTGCTGGGCACTTATGACTAGCAGCTCGGGCAAGAGCCGGGCTGGCAAGCTATAGGTTAAGAATCGACCTCAGAGTGGTCAGAAATGCCCAGCACATCAATGCATCGGAGGTGCCATAGAGGGCCATCTAAGCCCAGAATGCAGAGACGTGCTCCATGGGATCGGAGCCGTCGTTGTATGTCTCCAATGTCGACTGCCTGAAGTTGAAGGGTACCGGCTTGTCCTGTACTTCTTGAGTGAAAGGGGACTCGCCTGAGCTGCCTTCGCTGGGCTCGACCCATGATTTTTGAAACTCACACTGGAACGCATCTAGACGCTAGTTGATCCGGGACAATTGGGCCCTAAGCGAGTCATTTGCCAAGTCCGATGATACGGTGTCAGGCTCAAAGTGGGGTAGTGTGACTCGGTAGAGTGCGGGTATGTTATGCCCGGGCGGACCTCTTGGGTTCTTCGCTTGCTCTCGGGCTTCTCCGGTCCCGACTTGCTCCCCGCTCGGCCTCTGCTGGGTCAGGTCGGTTGGGAGAGTCGCTAACTGCACGATTTGAGGAATGAGCGAAGCGAGCATCTGCATCATGCTCGCCATGGCCTACACTTGCTTGGTCAGGCTGAGGAACGCCTCGCGTGTCATGATCGAGGGCCCTGTGGTGAGCCCGGGGGGCGACAATCCCGGGTCATTGAACAGACGCCAGTAGCGATCTGGCGTTGAAGATGGGATCCCCCAATCTCCGGGGGTGAGGAGGGCCTGACTTTCGGGTTCGACGAAAGGGAGGCCGGTCGATGGTTCTCCCTCGGGGAGAGTTCCTGTCAGATGCTCCTACGACATGGCCCTCCTTCTAGCACCAAAATGTTGGTGAACAAATGTGCTGCGGCTGATGAGTCAACACGACCTAGTCCACGGGTCAATGTCGAGAGTCTTCTGCCAGTTGAGCTGGATGCTGAGGTCGACCGGGCCCTCACGACGGGGTGCTGATCAGCGTTCCTTGGTGTGCTGATTCAGGCGCTATTTATGTCGTGCTGCGTCTCTCCTTTTCCGGGGTGGTTGGTAGCTCGTCTTCGTGAGATGGCCGTATTTTCCTGCAAAAAAAAGGCCCTCGTCGGGATCACCCGACGAGGCCCCTCCGACGAGCAAGTCAGTGGAGTGATCAATTGATTTTTCTCCCCCCTCCCCTTTTTCTTGGATCAGGTTGGGGGTATTTATACCTGTGTGCGGGAATTGGTCGAGCCCTAGTCCGGCATGGCTGTTGACTCTATGGGCAGAACAACCTCTCTGACGAGGTGGCGTCTTCGGGGGTGCTTGAGTGGCGTTAAACGACACTGCCCTAATAGTAGACAACACCGCCCCCAGCCCTTGGGGTGTCCAGGCCGCACAATCACACCATTGGAGCTTGACGTGGCATGCACCCCGCAGTTCTGGAGGCGTACAGTGTTGCATCGGTCTATAGCATTTGTCGGTGGTTTACATAGGGCCAAAATACACCCGATCATAATTTATATGAACTTACTAATCCGTTACGAGATTAGTGCGATTCGTTTGATGACTTGAAATAAACCACGCTATCACTTCATATCGATTGGACAAAGTTACCACCCATGAAACTTTTCCGGGGTGATGTGGTCTCCGATTACGCTGTTACGGGGCCCAAGTTATGCGGGCCCCACGGCATCACCGATAGGTCTCTCTCTCCGCTATCAATTCCAAGTCGAGGGTTAAGGGCAGGGCGGAATTCCGTTATTTTTTCTCTTCGGAATGTGTTGCAGCCGAGCGTGTTAGAATATGTGGCCCTTTTATTGAATAAGATATATAATAGAATTGGGTTCAGTTGCGATATTTTAGCCAAGACTAAGTCTACTACGAAACGATTCCTCGGAGATATCCTTGATGGGAGGAAATCTTCTGAGATCTCATCTCATCGTAGACCCTCTGCTCTCGCCTATAAACGGACAGGATCTCTAGTGGTTGAGGGTGTGGTTGAGGGTGTGTTAGCGTGTTAGAGCGTGTTGACACGTATAGACGCATCTTTCCGTTGAGGAATTCAGTTATTCTCCTCGACTCTCTCCCCAAAACCGTCTCCTCAAATCCATCAATCTAATTAAAGACGGAGCCTGCAGCAATCTTGGATCACGGTGTGCTGAGCAGATCAAACAAGATCTCTGAACGGATGGCATCTAAAGGTACGCATCGTATAATTAGATCTATGTATTGAATTTCAATCCTGGCATATAGGTTAATTCTGCATAATTGATTTAGCATAATTACAGATTTTTATGCTTACAATTGGTATCAGAGCCTGGTTTTTTGAAATCATGCATTAGATCTGTAAATTAATTTACGATGCATAATTACCTTTATCTTCCAAGAACTACTAAGCAGTAATGGTCACCGTCGACCTCGCTGCGAATCTGCGATTACGCCGAGTAGCGTACGCATCACAGAACTCGTCCCATATGCGGACATTACACAACTCGTCCCATATGCGGACATTACAGAACTCGTCCCATATGTGGACATCACAGAACCCCGTCCACGTGACGGCATCACAGAACTCCGTCCGTGCGACGGCATCACAGAACTCCGTCCGTGCGACAGCATCACAGAACCGAACCCCGTCCGTGCGACGGCATCACAGAACCCCGGTCGCACACGGCCAGAATCCGTCCATGCGACGGTCAGCCGCACGCAGGCAGACAGCCCAGGAGGCGGCCATGCGTGAGTTGGCCGTGCACAGGCGGCGGCCGCGTGCTGGCAGCAACCACCCGTGGGTAGGAACCGCCGCAGCGGCAGTGGCCGCGCATGAGCAGTATGCCCCGCGGCGGCAGCGCCGTGGCGGCAGTGGCCGTGCGCAGGCTAGATCTACCGCTGGCAGCCGCGCACAGGCGGTAGCCCGCAGCCGCGTACCGGCGGCAACCCGCAGCCGCGTACCGGCGGCCAGGCCGCAGGCAGCAGCGGCAGTGTCGCTCGCGCAGGCGGCGGCGGCGGCGATGGCAGATTAGGGTTTTGGCATATTTACGTTTTTACCATCGAGGCTAAGGTTTTGAAAATTACAGTTTTACCCTTTGCAAATATAGTAATTACAGTTTATGTTCTGTCAACATATTTACGATTTTGCCCTCGGGTCTAATTTCTGCCAAATTACAGTTCTGCCATTCGCATATTTTCGATTTATATCTTATCAAATATTTCCGTTTTTTTTATCATTATGAAATTGAGAAATTTAGGTTAAATTCTCAATTATAAAATTGATAAATATCATTTATTATAATTATGATTAATTTTAATCATGATTATAATTTTTGATTATTTGATTGGATTTAATTTTGATTAAAAAAAAACTATAAATTATGGTTTATTTTATGGTTTTCTCATATGAATTATTCATTATATATGTGGTAAATAAAATTAAAATCCAATTATTGTTTTTGGAATTTTTATTTATTTATTCACATGTATATGCTTGAAATTATCATATGAGTTTTATTAATGTTCAATAATTATTATTGTTATTTTATTATTGAACTGTTTTAAATTATTGTTCAATAATTATTATGGTTATTTATTATTGAACTGTTTTACATTAATATTCAATAATTATTAAGGTTATTTCATTATTGAATTGTTTTTGCATTATTGTTCAATAATTATTATGGTTATTTATTATTGAACTGTTTTGCATTAAATTTCAATAATTATTATTGTTATTTATTATTGAATTGCTTTGCATTAATGTTCAGTAATTGTTATGGTTATTTATTATTGAACTGCTT
Source organism: Musa acuminata AAA Group (assembly GCF_036884655.1). Taxonomy (NCBI): domain Eukaryota; kingdom Viridiplantae; phylum Streptophyta; class Magnoliopsida; order Zingiberales; family Musaceae; genus Musa; species Musa acuminata. The sequence goes on along the minus strand of NC_088335.1, from coordinate 13,688,616 downwards.
TTACATAAATGTTCAATAATTATTATTGTTATTTTATTATTGAACTGCTTAGCAAAATTAAAGAAATATTGATGAATATTATTTGTAATTTATTTCCTTAAGTTTTATCTAACTAGTAGCTGCCAAAGTGGCCTAGGATGATAGACTTTTGTGATATGAATTACAATAAAAGTTTTATCATTTATAGGACATTTTATTTTATATCATGGCATTAGTCTTGTAGCCACCAAAATGACCTGGACTAATGACTTATAAAATAATATTAAAGAATTAGTCCTAAATGATATTAAAGAAATAATATTCATAATGGCACATATAATTATGAGATTTAGATAATCCCAAAGGAGAATCTAATTCGAATAATTATGTGATGGGGTAGGATGATACTATTTTAGATATCCTTGCAGTTTAGGGTTGTATACCCAAAGGTAACAATACCTATTCCTCAAGGATGGTATCAGTCCTCCAAAATATTCTTGAGTGAACACTAGATATGTCAATATTTCACCCAAAGGTGTAATATAGATAATATCAATAGTTCATCAATTTTTTGACAAACTCAAAGCATTAATGTTGCTATATATCTTTTTGCAGTGGTACTTCCGCATATACATTCATATGCTTCAAGTGTCCCTGTACTTTCTGGATCAAATTATTCAGAATGGTTAGAGCATGTGCAATTCACACTAGGTGTATTAGATCTTGATCTAGCTTTACTTGTTGAAAAGCCTACAGACTTGACTGATGAAAGTACTGTAGAACAAGTTAATGAAATGAAGGCTTGGGAAAGATCTGATAGGCTTAGTTTAATGTTCATAAGAATGACAATTGCAAATAACATAAAGACTTCATTACCGATTGCAACTAGCGCAAAGGAATATTTAAAGGTTATTGAAGACAGATTTAAATCTGCTGATAAGTCATTGGCTGGCACATTGATGAAAGAACTGACTACGGCTCAGTATGATGGTACTCGAGGAATTCAGGATCATATCCTCAATATGGCTGACAAAGCTGCAAAACTTAAAACATTAGGCATGAATGTTGATGAATCCTTCCTTGTGCAATTTATTCTCAATTCTCTTCCTTCTCAGTTTGGCCCATTCAAGATTCACTACAATACAAATAAGGATAAGTGGGACTTGAATGAGTTGACTAGCATGTGTGTTCAGGAAGAATTGAGATTAAGGCAGGAAAATTCATATAATGTCATGACGACTACTCAAGGAGGTGGTAACAAGAAAAGAAAGTTGAAGCATCATCCATCAAAGAGATTTGCTAAGTCTGGAAATGTTAAACAGACTAATGAAAAGAAAGCCTTTACTGTAAAGTGCTTCTTTTGTGGCAAGAAAGGACATGTGAAGAAGGATTGCATTAAACGCAAGACTTGGTTCGAAAAGAAAGGTATTAACTCGACCTTTGTATGTTTCGAATCAAACATTGCAGAAGTTTCTTCTAACACTTGGTGGATAGATTCCGGTGCTTCAACTCATGTTACAAATAACATGCAGGGATTCCTTTCAATTCGGAAACCAAAAGAACATGAAAGATTCATCATTATGGGAAATCGTCTTAAAGCGAAAGTGATATCAATGGGAACTTATCGTCTACGCTTAGAGACGGGTCACTTGATGGACCTTGTTGACACATGTTATGTCCCTACAATTTCTAGAAATTTGATTTCTCTTTCTAGAATTGATGAGTTGGGATATTGTATTTCTTTTGGTAGTGGCAAACTCAGCATATTTTATGATTCAATAAAAGTTGGTTCTGGAATTCTTTGTGATGGTTTGTACAAAATTAATTTGGATCTTGAGTTTGCAAAGACACTAATGACCCTGCAATCAAATGTTGGATTGAAACGTAGTTTCAATAATGAAAGATCTTCCATATTGTGGCATAGACGATTGAGGCATATCTCCAAGGAAAGAATTGAAAGATTAGTGAAGGATAATATTTTGGAACATTTAGACTTCACTGATTTTGATATTTGTATAGATTGCATTAAGGGAAAGCAAACTAAACAAATAAAGAAAAATGCCACAAGAAGTAAAGAACTCCTTGAGATTATTCATACTGATATCTGCGGACCACTCCATATTCCTTGTTTTAGTGGAGAAAAATATTTCATCACATTTATAGATGATCTGTCCAGATATGGCAAAGTTTATCTAATACATGAAAAGTCTCAAGCCGTTGATACTCTTGAAGTATACATAAATGAGGTTGAGAGACAATTAGATAGAAAAGTTAAAATTGTCAGATCTGACAGAGGTGGTGAATTTTATGGCAGATATGATGGATCTAGTCAGAATATTGGTCCTTTTGCTAGATTCCTAGAACAACGGGGTATTTGTGCTCAATATGTATTACCAGGTGTGCCACAGCAGAACGGTGTTGTTGAAAGGTGAAATCGTACTCTGATGGATATGGTTAGGAGCATGATGAGTTATTCCTCTGTACCTGAGTCGATGTGGGGTGAAGCTCTTAGGACAGCTATGTACATCTTGAACAGGGTTCCTAGCAAGTCAGTTTCATCGACTCCATTTGAGTTATGGACTGGTAGGAAGCCCAGTCTGAGACATTTACATATTTGGGGATGTCCTGCAGAGATAAGAGTATTCAATCCACATGAAAAGAAATTGGATCCAAGAACCATTTTAGGATATTTTATTGGTTATCCAGAAAAATCCAAGGGATACAGATTTTATTGCCCTAATCATAGTATGAGAATAGTAGAATCTGGTAATGTAAAATTCCTAGAAAATGACGAAATCAGTGGGAGTGAAAAATCTCGAAGGATTAATTTTGATATTGAGGAGATTCAGGTTAATTCTCCCATATCATCTCCTGTCCGAGAGATTGTTGTTCCTCAAATCAATGAGAGTATTGATGAGGGTGAACAACAAAATAACATCCAAGAACTCTCACATGATGTTGATGTCGCCGCTGATGATCTTGTAGAACAATCACAATTGACAGATTTGAGAAGATCTCAAAGGAAAAGGAAACATGCCATTTCTGATGATTATGTTGTATATCTACAAGAATCAGATTATGATATAGGAATAAAAAGAGACCCCTTATCGTTTTCACAAGCCATAGAAAGTAACGATTCTGAAAAATGGTATGATGTAATGAAAGAAGAGTTAAAATCAATGGTACAGAATGATGTCTGGGATCTCGTTGAATTGCCCAATGATTGTAAAAGAGTCGGTTGTAAATGGGTCTTTAAGATAAAACGCGACTCAACGGGCAATATCGAACGATATAAAGCCAGACTTGTGGCCAAAGGTTTTTCTCAGAAGGAAGTCATCGACTATAATGAGACTTTTTCTCCTGTTTCTAAAAAGGATTCATTAAGAATCGTTATGGCATTAGTAGCTCATTATGATCTTGAGTTGTATCAGATGGATGTGAAAACAACATTTCTGAATGGGGATCTGGATGAGGAAATCTATATGGAACAACCTGAAGGATTCATAGAAAAGGGAAAAGAAAGTTGGGCTTGTAAACTTAAGAAATCCATTTATGGCCTTAAACAAGCTTCCAGACAATGGTATATAAAGTTTCATAATACCATTACTTCCTTCGGATTTAAGGAAAACACTGTTGATCAGTGTATATACCTGAAGGTAAGTGGGAGCAAGTTTATTATATTGGTCTTATATGTGGATGATATTTTACTTGCCAGCAGTGATCTTGGTTTATTGCACGAAACCAAGATGTTTCTCAACAAGAACTTTAAGATGGTTGATATGAATGAGGCATCCTATGTCATTGGCATTGAGATATTCAGGGATAGATCTCAAGGATTATTAGGATTGTCTCAGAAAGGATATATTGATCGTATCTTGGAGAGATTTAATATGCAGCTTTGCTCAACCAATGATGTGCCTATTACTAAAGGTGAAAAATTCAGTCAAAACCAGTGCCCAAGAAATGACTTAGAAAAGAATCAAATGAAGAATATTCCTTATGGATGCGCAGTTGGAAGTCTATTATATGCTCAAACCTGTACAAGACCAAATATCAGTTTTGCAGTTGCAATGCTGGGAAGATATCAAAGCAACCCAGGAATGGAACATTGGAAAGCTGCAAAGAAAGTAATGAGATATCTACAAGGGACAAAAGATTATATGCTCACATACAAGAGATCTGATCAGCTTGAAGTAACTGGATATTCAGATGCTGATTTTGCAAATTGCCTCGACAGTAGGAAGTCCACTTCAGGATTTGTATTTATGTTAGCTGGTGGGGCAATTTCTTGGAATAGTGCAAAGCAATCGCTTATTGCATCATCAACAATGGAAGCTGAATTTGTTGCGATATTTTAGCCAAGACTAAGTCCACTACGAAACGATTCCTCGGAGATATCCTTGATGGGAGGAAATCTTCTGAGATCTCATCTCATCGTAGACCCTCTGCTCTCGCCTATAAACGGACATGATCTCTAGTGGTTGAGGGTGTGTTAGTGTGTTAGAGCGTCATAACGTTGACACATATAGACGCATCTCTCCGTTGAGGAATTCAGTTATTCTCCTCGACTCTCTCCCCAAATCCATCAATCTGTGTGATCCTGTGAAAGGATAGGAAGAGAGGAGAAAGGGTCTACTCTTCGCACTCTCTGCAGATTCCGTAGCGCGATCGGATTAAAGACGGAGCCTGCAGCAATCTTGGATCACGGTGTGCTGAGCAGATCAAACAAGATCTCTGAACGGATGACCTCTGAACGGATGACATCTAAAGGTACGCATCGTATAATTAGATCTATGTATTGAATTTCAATCCTGGCATATAGGTTAATTCCGCATAATTGAAACATTCTTTTTCATCACGTTATTTTTTCTCTTCGGAATGTGTTGCAGCCGAGCGGAGATTAAAGCTCGGCTGGTCGGCGCTGGTATGTCTGTCGGGGCAAAGAGCCTGCTATGTATATGCTTTGCTCAAAAATCATATTTCTTTCTTATACATATTCCACACGAAACATCCTAATAGAGTGATGTACAGAAGAAGTACATAGTTGGGAAAGAGAGTTTGTTTCTCGGAAAGTGTTTTTCTTTGTTGTTGCTTTTCTTCTTTTATTGTCATAAAGTGAGGCAAAGCCTTTAAGAAAAGATTCAGTTAAGAACGGTAGATGGATATATACAATGGCTAAAAAACTTTTATCTTTCACGTGCATAGACCTACTTGCAACTTCCATTTCTTATTTGGTGTTAGCTTTTCTTTAAACTGACTCATTCAACATTACTTAGATCTTTGGGGCAAATTTTAGAGTGTTTAGATTAGCAGTGTAATCCAGTTGCCTACATCGGTAGTTCAATGTGTGTATATATGATTTGAAGGTGCAGTTGTGTGCATTTGATAGAGAAAATGATGAAAATTTAGATGGAGTTGCTGGCCACATGGTTATATTTTAGAAGCTTTAATCCTTTTCACTTATGTTCGGTTAGCCTCTTTTTCTGTATACTGGTTTTGTATCAAGTGGAATATGGAAAATGCGGTTTATCAGGTTGTTTGAAATGTTTATCTAAATGGAATGTGTTTGAGATACTGTGGACTAACTGCGAGTTCTAGCTGTTCCATTCTGTGGTGGCCAAGTGCTGCCATTAGGTGCTCATCGAGATCAATGATATGACAAAATTGGCATTTTACTAGGGTTGATTCGAATTTGAGTGTAAATCAGTTTCTCATCCACCAAATTATTTGAGGCATTGAACAAAGTTCAGACTTGCTAGTGTATAATTGGTGATGTTCCCTAATTCAACGAATCTTATCAAGAAACTAAAATAAGTAGTTCTAGTGAAAATGCTATACTTATTTGATCCATGTGATGCTACTCTACCATAATGGTTCCTGTAGTAGCAGTTGTAGTTGATCAAAGAGGCCTTTAGTCTCTCACATACTTGATTTTTGTTATTCAAACTTGCTAAAACATTCTATACACTGTCAGCTTTAACATATTCTAGCCAGGGTGATAAGAATTTCCTGATTTAGCAAGCGCTAGAATGCTAGAATTGGAGAATCAATTGTCAGGTGATTCACTCATCTTCTTTATCATGGGATCTAGCTTCGACCTAGTTTTACTAGTTTCCTACAAGTCACACCTTTAAGCTTGATATGCATCTCAGGAGTTAGATGATGTCAGAGGCTCAGAGCAGAATATACAAAAATTAAAAAAATTTGTGTAAACAACTGAGAGAATCTAGTCTGTCATTGATAATTGACCCAAGCATTAGAACTGGAGAGTTGACTACATTCTTGTGTACTATTCCAATTCAACGAACACAAAATGAATCTTTCCAATGGTAAAAGTGGTTCAAACTGAAATAATTCATCAGAAACTGAGTGACAATGGAAGCACATCAGTAGCTAAATTAGACAGTTGATAAGCTGGCTTCAATGCACCCAACAGATAAATCTGGGGAAGAATCACATCTTACTGAGCAAGTAACGTGCATGTCTGATAAGCAGTAACTTTAAAGAGAAGAATGATGCTTTAGTATCATGCTGATATTTTGATAAAAAATAGTAAGTAGACTTTTTTTCTCATAGATTACATGATGATTCTATGGTCTACCATTGCCCACATTTTTTATGGTGAGAAGTTCTTGCCCGATGTGCCATCATGTTATGTATCTTTGATTACTATTTATATATCATTTATATGTTTTCAAATAAAATATTGATAAAACGGTGATGATGCTAATGATGTGGAAATTATGAATGCACCATGTGTATATATACAAAAGATATAAAGGTAGTATTGCTGATGTAGGGCTGTAATCTTGCTGGCACATGCAGGTGCTTGGTTTGTTTATTTGTGCATATGAGAACATATCTCGATGAAGAAATACAAATGTAAGATCAGAACAACTAACATCCCTTCCATCCAATCTCGACGAGCCAGAGTTCAACTCTTTCGAATGGGAAGCAAAGGAAGCAGACTATCAGACTCATTTGGATTTCTCATTTGTGGCACTCTCTGTAGCTTCACCTGAGGTCTGTACTTTTAACCGACTCCAAGACTGATAGAACTTCATAATTTAGTTATACCTGATGTTGCTATTTCTCTTTGAGCAGATCTGTTTAACTGGTCATCTTCTTTCTCTTTGTGACAGTGTTTATGTACATCTAGCTCAATTTTGCAGTTCCTCAGAATTGTTGTGACAGTTTTTATTTCTTGTTTTTGTGTTTTATCTTTTCCTCCTTGTCACAAGTCAAGGATTTCTAGGCAAGGGACACACTAAGCTCTTCCTTGTATCTTCTCTAGCTTGACCTGCTGTTCCAGTGCCATCTGCTTTCAGTTTTCTATTGTTCATTCATTCCTTCTATTACTGACAAAGTTGGTTCATGGTCCTCTGGATTTTCCATACAAGACAAGAAGCACTTTCCTAATGTCTCCAGCATCAGTGGTGGTAGTGATGGAGAATCCTAATAACTTCTGAGTGGTAAAAGTAGATGGCCGAAACCTCTCATCCATCTTAGAGAAGGGAAGGATTAAGATTCAGGAGAAATTTAGATGACCTCTCGTCCTAAAAAATTCAGAAAGCTGTCTGTTACCTATCCTGTCATTCCTAGCATTCTGGAAGCTCTTTCCACAGCACAAAAGCCTGTTGTCGTCTTCAAGAGCACTGAAAAGCCTGTTGTCATTGCTCTCTCGAAGTTCTGAACTATTATTTTCTTGAATCAAACCCCGGATCAGTTCATCCTCTACTTTTGGTGTTTGTGGATCAAGTTTAAGAACCTCTGACCGAGATCATGGGGCAATAAATATAGTAAATATGATTCTTCATGCTACTCAATGGTTCTAGTTCAGAATCCCATATGCAATGAGAGAGAGAGAGAGGTAAGATAAACACCATTTCATTATCACTACATCCAATATACTTTTGCTACTGAATGATCAGTTTTTCATGAATGAAGTCCAATGTCACATGCCAAGTTTCTTATATGTGACAAAGCATACTGATCATTTCTATCACTTCTTCATGAGCGTATCTTATTTTGTGATAAGTTTATATCAGGCATTTCTAAAATGCATTTAAATGTTGCTGCTAAATCGTCTTGCCTCCCTTAGACTCTTGTTGTATGGTTTCTAGGCTTATGAGCAATCCATATCTGCTGTGTGCCAGTTAGATTGGCCAAAGACAAGAGCTTAGTTAGAATGTGCAGCAGCTCCTAATCAGAAATGGAGTGTGCCTATGGAAACAGAAAAAGTCAAATTTAGTCTGTTCCAAATAATTGGGACATATGAGTTTATTGTTGTAGTTGTTGTCATCTTCTATACAGTATGCAAAAGTTGAAAACCTGAATTCTATCATGTCCTGTGATTACGCCGAGGTCTCCAAATTTGTCACCTTCTTTTGTATGGATTTCCAGCCAAATCTTTAGTTCCTTGGGATAATAGTACGTACGTCATTTCAAGGTAATGTCTCCATATGTTTGTGTCTAGCTCATGATCGGCATTCATTCATTATTAACATTGTTCTCTTATTACTATCTAGATGGTCCTCTGTCAACAAACAAGACAGCTCAGCTCCCGGAGCTTCAAAACATCCATCTTGTCATCCATTTCTAGGTAGAGCAGCAGATAAATGGTGTGTTCTTCAACTTCTTTGGATTTGATGGAACATATGGAATGTGCGGGATCAAAGCTGTGGAGGACTCCAGTGGCAGGCTTGAGAGGACCACCGTTGAGGACATGGGCATGGCAGTCCGAGCTGATGCAAATAGTACAAGTTCATCCTTGAATTCATCTTTTCGATGGGCTTCATTCTGTAAACTCATTGTTGGCAAAGTATGTTTTAACATTCTGATGTCATCAAGAATAGAAAAGGAAAATTGTGTACTGCCTCTTAAATTCTTCTGCCCTGATAGAGAGTGTGAAGAATGTTGAAATGCATGCTTCCTGCTAATTATTCACCATAAAATTCTCCAATTGTACAAGTGAAATGAAAACAAGCTCATGTTTCATTTTGAATACCAAATAGTGTATGCAGTTAAGTTCATTTGGAACCATTTATAAAGCCATACATCAAAAGGGTGTTTACTAATCTAATATGATATACCTATTAATAAGAGTCACCAACTATAAAACCAGCCATACATCAAAAGGGTGTTTACTAATCTAATATGATATACCTATTAATAAGAGTCACCAACTATAAAACCAGTGTCACTACACCTAAACCTAACTCTCTCTCTGTTTCGGGTTATTTATGGGCTAGTAATGAATCTGTTTTGGAGATTTCAACAACGAGAGGATATTGAAGGTGAAGCACCATGTATTATGGACCTGATCAAGAATCCTCCACTGTTCATCATGTTAGGATCAAGAGCACTAAGAGGGGGGGGGGGGGGGGTGGGGGGGGAGGGGTTGGGGGTTGAATTAGTGCAGCGGCGTTCGTACGGCAAAGGCGATTTCAGATTTCAGTAGAAAAATCGATTCATAAATTACTTTAACTTGTGATTAGGCAAGAAGCAGTTAAAACAAATCTGTTAAGTCAGTTTGCAGTTGTGATGAAAATCAGAATGTAAGCGTAAACTGAAATACGATGTTCGTACGAGAAAAGCGATTTACGTCTAAACACGATTCGGAAAATACTGAGCTTAGAAACACAATCGTAAAAGCACAGAAGACAATAAGCTATGAAGGAGGTTTGCAGTAAGGATAATCAGCTCAAAGTAAATGCAAATCAGAGAAAACGGGAGTTTATAGTAGTTCGGTCAATCGTGACCTACATCCACTCCTCCAATTCCTCTTCCGTCGAGGCCACCGACAACCACTAACGATCTTCCTTTACTAGGCGAAGATCAACCTCCTTCTTACACCCCTCTTCTCTTTTTACTGGGTTTAGGAGATAAGCCTTATAAGCACTTACTCTCCTCTCTTAAACATAATTCTAACACTTAAGCTATAGGAGGGAAATTCTAGAGATTGCAGTAGTGTTTTCTCTCTTTTAATCTCTCTGTGCTTGTATCTTTTACCCAGGGATTGGAGGGGTATTTATAGGCTCTAAACCAGTTTGAATTTGGAGCTCAAAACTGTCATCGCCCGGAATTCCGGTGTCTGGCGGTTGCACCGCTTGATAGAGCTCGAAGGATGAGCCTTTGGGCAGTGCCACCGCTTGTCAGGGGCTGTTGCACCGCCTGGCAGAGCTCGAAGGCTGAGCCTCTATGCGGTGCCACCGCTTGTCAGGGGCGGTTGCACCGCTTGGCAGAGCTCGAAGGCTGAGCCTCTAGGCGGTGCCACTGCTTGTCAGGGGTGATTGCACAGCCTGACTGGGGCAGTTGCACCACCCAGCCAGAGCTCGGAGATCAAGCTTAGGCGGTTGCACCGCTATCAGAGGCGGTTGCACCGCCTAGCCAGAACTTGGAGACTGAGCCCTGGGCGGTGCCACCGCCGACCCAGGCGGTGCCACCTTTGGGCGAGAGATCTAGGTCCGAATGGGTTGATCCATTCGGCCCAATTTGGTTCTTTTAAGGGCCCAATTGCCCCTAGATTAAGTTAATGGGATCACCTCCCATTTCTAACTTAATCATCATGCTAACTATGATAATTCTTAAGACTTTTACTATAGGTTGCTCCGGTGCGTCAATCGCTTCTTCTAGCGAGCTTCCGGCGAACATCCGATGGACCTCCGACGATGCTCCTGCGGACTTCCGGCAAACTCCTGGACTTGCGACGATCCACTTGGCGAGTTCTAACGAGCTTCTTTTGGCAAGCTCTTGGACTTCTCGGATTTGTTCCTGTAGAACCTCCGACGACCTGACACGGACTTAGCTGATTTTGCCTAAGTCGTGCGGCACCCTTGCGTGTCCGTCCGCAAGGGTCAGCCTCCCCGAAGCCTCCCATTGTCCCTTAGGACCACCAGAAGAGAGAACGGGTTAGAGAGAACGCCTTAATCGGGATCCACAAGCAAACATCTCCGAAAAACACTTCATAAACAATGCAAATTACAAACAGACTTCTACAAGCTTTGAATAGTGGCACAACAAAGGGTAAAATGGTCCATTACAGACCGAAAAGCTCTCGCATGTGTCCACATAACACTATCTTTATTTACAAGCCTAAAGAGACCACCAACCCAACTAAAGTGGGACTATTAAGCCTTCGGCCGCTCCTTTACATTCTGTACAAGGCATGAACATGCCAGAATACACGGACATACATAAGCATTACATCCAACACCTTGTTTCGAAGTTTGTCCGTGACATTCTCCCCCACTTATCCCTTCGACGTCCTCGTCGAAGCCTTTGTCGACACTGCAACTCCTTACCTTTGCTGAGTCTTCAATCTTCTTCTCCAGCTGCAATGCGCCTCTTGGCTCCCAGCTGCTCTCCGCTGCTATTTTGAGTAGTCGAACCTTTGATCCGCCATGCTGCTACAACTCACCAATGACTTTGACTCTGTTGTGGGGTTGGCTGAGTTGTGTTGATCCTTGTTGATTTCTACGAATCCGCCAGATGAAGGAAAAGACCATCCTTACTGCGCCAGTCTCTCAGAAATTCCTCATGCTGCTTGAACTGGGTGGATGCTTGTTGGAGCTTTAACGAGCATCATCTCGCAAACTTCTGAAGTTTCGGGTCCTTCCTCCACAAAATCTGCTCATTGACTCTTCTTTCTGTTAGTTGTCACATCCAAGTAGGTTCGCATCACTTCCGCTTTCGATTGACATTTCGTTGGGAAATGAGGCGGACAATCTACTCTCAGTAGCACTGATCACCGTTGGTGAGGATTTGACAACAGTTGTCTTTCATTATCTTCGAAGGGTCTTTGAACTTGTGCAGAGCTCCTCTGCTGGATAGATAAGAGAATTGGGGTACTCGGTTTCGCCCATTCTCTTAAGAGTTGAGAAGGCAAAGGTTACTTGACTTCGCCCGCCTCCTCGAGGTTGTACTTCATGCATCGAGCTGGTTACTGGCCTTCGCCTACTCTTTGCTCACACTTCTGAAGCACTTGAAGTGTTTGCACTCCTTGCGTTGAGTTAGCTACTATGATTCACCTCTCAATGCCATCGAACTTCTGGAATGCGGGACGTTTTCACCCCAACTTGGAGTAATTCTCTGATAGATGAGGTTGCCTCTGGGATTGTACCGTCTTCTCCATCAACCCTGCCGCCTACTCCACTGAGTAGCAAAGGTACAGCACCGCGTACTGCCTGCTTCGTTCCTTGGTCGTGCACTCTTGCATGACCCGAAGTCCTTCACTTACGGCTATCTTGATGAGAAACTTGTTGACACTGGTCTTACGAAGTTTCGTGGCCTCTGCCCTTCAGCCTTGTCTCAGTACTTGGAGATTGCCTCTGCATGCTCCACCTCCTCGGCCCCTTTCACGACCAAGCGCTCTCCCTCCGTGAGAGCAAGGGATCAATGACTTTCACGGAAGTCCCGCCTCTGCGGTACCATGGCGCTGCCATGCCCATGGCACTACTATCCGTCACCTCGCATCTGCATCCCTTTTCTTCACAATCAGTAGATATGCCTCTGTGGCACTCCTCCGAGTCCACCTCCATTCTAACTGATGCTGGATTTTGGGTAGCTAAGTCCCTCTGGACTCGTCGTCGCTTCCTCGCCCCTTTCGACCCCCTGCTTCAACACCTCTGTGTTTTCCAAGCAGCTCCCTTTGGTCGATGGAAAGACAGACTGCAACTCCCATGCATGGCCACTGCCATCACGTTGTAGGGTTTGCACCGATTCTGCTCTCCTTAGCTCCCTTGGTAGCAACGTTCGCTTACTCGACCTTGTCCTTTGACTTGTCGGGCTCCCTTAAGCGAATGTGAGCTCTGGAGCAGTCTAACTCTCCAGCTGCTTCGATCATACTGTTGTATGATCAAGTCCCTCCCATGGGACTCACTGGTACTTGCATTCGAACTTTTCCCTTGGTGGAACACAGCCCCCATATGCTGATGACCAAGGCTTTCATCCGATGCAAAATTCGATGCACGCACGGAAGACCCGCCTCTACGGTACCATGGCCTTCACTCCTTGAATCCATAGCCCTTCTTGCCGTCGTGTTGTTCACCGAAGTGGAGCTCCCAATAGCTCCCGATCATACCTCCGTATGATCTAGTCCCTCACGGGGCTCAATCGTGTGTATCGCATTGCCACGAACTGTTCCACCACGATCCACTGCACCATGTCGCCTCCTGGTGACATCTCCATTGCATTCTGATCCTTGTGGAATAAACTCGAATTGTGAACCCTCCATGTGTGGCCTCTGCCAATACATCGCAGGGTTTCCTCCACCTTCGATTTTGTTCGCTCCTTTGGCAATCGACCTTCATCCACCCACTCTTGGGTCACACCTAGATGAAGCACCGCTCTAGGACAGTCCGTCGCCTAGTAGCTCCCGAAGTCCCCCGACTTCGCTGCAATCAGTGCACCATTGTCTGGATCCTGGGCCTCTGCCCCTACCAGCACAATCTTCGCTGCGCACCGCCTCCTTCATAGCAACTTGAATGACAACACTGTGGCATATTCTTCAAGAGTACCCGCCTCTGCGTCCTCTTGCCCCGTGCTAAGGCCTTCTGAACCCAACTTCGCCCCCGCAAATTGAGTCGCCTTAGTTCCTCCATCAAATGCTCCTCCGAGATGAAGTGCATGTGCCCCGAAGCTCCCTTCGTCTTTGGCACCATGCAAGATGAGTCCGCTCCGTCAGAATGAATGACCCATGGAACAACATGATCCTGCTCTTGCCTCTGCAAGAGTTCATGTCCTTGACCTCTGTCCAAGGAAAGCACTGTGCCCCTGCTCCATGTTCCATCTTCTATGCTGGCTCCCTTCTTGCGGCTTGGGTACTTCGCCAAGTTACACCCAAGTTGCTCCGCTCCTCGTTTTTGCATTAAGTTGATGGTGGCACTCGCGCCCACCATTCCATGGGTCAGCCCTCCCTTGAGTCCGATCTCATATCGACTCCAAGTGTGCCTTCATTTGTGTTGCTCTGGGTTGCTCCCCTACTTGATCTCGCAATGCATCCACCAATGCATTCTCTCAAGCGAGATCATGCGACGACTCCTCGCCGCTTGCTCAGTCCATCGAGCTTTGTGGGGTTGTTGGTTGTTGAGGTACTCCTCCTCAACTTGTGAGGTCCGTCTCACATGATTCTCCCTCTGGAGAGCCGGGACTTATCCCTCCTGGATAACTGTCCCGTTAGAGCAACATATCTCTTCGTTTCGGAGACCACCATCCCCTTTGACTACTCCGATCTGCTGAACAAACTGCGTATAGTTCTGCCTCCTGCAAACACACTTGCTAGATTGCGACTCCCCGTCAATACAGCCCCCACTGCACCCCTCAAGGCCTAGCAACATGCTGAACTAGTTGCACCCTTCAGCCTCCTACGGACGTATCCTTCACATGCCGAAGAGAGAGTTTCAATGTTCCATGGCGCCGAGTTTCGGTCGCCTTGGGATGGCCACAAACATTCCGTCGTCCGCATACAAGCCCATGCACGAGTACCAAATTCTTCGAGCTAGCAATTCCCCTCACCTCTATGAGCTTTGCATAGCTCTTTTGGTTGTTGAGCAACTCATTCCACCTTGCATGGTCTCATCCCTTTTTTTCCAAGCGCCTCGCTTGCCTTGAGCACCATCAGGTATGGTTGTCAACGTTGAGCCGTAGCTCAAACTCAGCCACCCCAACCTTTGTGCGCTCCAAATTCTTCCAAGCTTGCCTGTTCTCGTGGTGCCTCTTGCGTGAAGGGTTGGCCATTCCTCTGAATGCCAATCTCAGATGCCCGCTCCTCTGAGCGACTCTTTTCCCTACATCTCCATGCCCGTTTTCCCTCAAACGGTCGCGCGTGTGCTGACTGCCCTCAACGCAGCCCTGCTAGGTCCCCCACGTTTACATGTTAAGTGTTTCTATGAGTGCTTGTCCCGCTCTGATACCATATGACACAGACTTAGCTGATTTTGCCTAAGTCGTGCGGCACTCTTGCGTGTCCGTCCGTAAGGGTCAGCCTCCCCGAAGCCTCCCATTGTCCCTTAGGACCACCAGAAGAGAGAACGGGTTAGAGAGAATGCCTTAATCGGGATCCACAAGCAAACATCTCCGAAAAACACTTCATAAACAATGCAAATTATAAACAGACTTCTACAAGCTTTGAACAGTGGCACAACAAAGGGTAAAATGGTCCATTATAGACCAAAAAGCTCTCGCACGTGTCCACATGACACTATCTTTATTTACAAGCCTAAAGAGGCCACCAACCCAACTAAAGTGGGACTATTAAGCCTTCGGCCGCCCCTTTACATTCTGTACAAGGCATGAACATGCCAGAATACACGGACATACATAAGCATTACATCCAACACCTTGTTTCGAAGTTTGTCCGTGACAGACCGTCCGGACTTTCGTCAAGCTCTCGAACTCCTAACATGATTATAGTCTTGACTCCGGCGCAACTCCTGCTGTATGTCTTACTTTCATCGTAGTTAATCCTGCACACTTAAAATAAAACTTCGATCGAGACAATTAATCCTAAGCAATTAACCAAGTTGTCCGGCATGTCATTGGTCCCTCGACGCTTCATCCGATTCTTCAGCGCATCATCCTCTCCTGCGGCCTATTGCCCAATCGGCCAGTTGACTCCGCAACTCCGATATCCTTGGCACAATACCCGCTCTTCTTGGCCCAATGCTCGAGTCCACGGCTCGAAGCCTTTTGTCGATACGTCGACCGATCCACCGGTCCGACGTCCAATCTTTTGACATGTTTCTCCGGCACAACATGATTTTCCTGCTTTAATTATCTCATCATAATCGAAGCATCTTGCGTTACTTAAAATATAGATTAAAACATAAACACATATCAAGTGGTTTCATCATCAAAATACGAGATTCAACAATCTTCCCCTTTTTGATGATGACAACCACTTGATGACGGAGTTAACCTTAACTCCCGGAGTTTAAACAAACTCCCCCTATCAATATGCCATATTGATAGAACCTTAAATTCAAACTGAATTCAAGTCATTGCAATATTCATCATGAATAGTTTCAACACATCATCATGAACTTATGCATAAACTTATGCATAACATGTCATGTCATCAACATACTTCTCCCCCTTTGTTATCAACAAAAAGGAGAAATACCACAATCAAGTGTTTGGAATATTAGTTCAACTTATTGCATAAAAAACATAACATCAAGTTTTATCATAATACAATTTTGAAGCCAAAAAATTTAGCAAATATTACATCATGCTTAGAATATTTAAGCTATCAAGTTTCAGATATGCAAGTTTTACAGCATACAAGATAGCACTTTTGGTAATGTTCAAGATAGCAAGTTCTACATCATGCAAGCTAGCAGTTTTGAGATGTTCAAGAAAGCAACTCTTGCTTCTTAAGATATGCAAATTTGTCAAGTTTTGCTAGATGTGCAAGTTAGCATTTTTGCCTCTTGAGATAGGCAAGATAGCACATTTGCTTTTTTTGAGATAGCAACTTTTTGCTTCTCTTTAGACCACAAGCTAGTAATTTTTACAATATACAAGTTTCATAATATACAAGCTAGCAAAAATTTTGAAAGCAAATGCAAGATAGCTTTCTTATGTAAGCGCATGATTCTTGCTTCCTATTGCAATGTGCAAGTTGCAAGTTTTGCTTCCTGAGATAGGCAAGATAGCACTTTTGCAATTTTTGTTTCTTAAGATAGGCAAGCTTGTGATGTTTAAGATAACAAGCTCTTACTTCTTTTGAGAAGTGTCATTTTTGCTTTCTTTGCAAAGTGCAAGCTAGCAAAATGTCAAACTAACAAGAGATAATGTTTTACATGAGGCAAGCAAATAATTTGGCAAATGTTGCATTTACATCTTCTCTTTTGAGAAGTGTAATTTTTGCTTTCATCTTAAATTGTGCAAGCTAACTAGTTTGCCTCTTTACATGATGTCCACGCTAGAAATTCTTGCTCCCCCTTTGTCATTGTAAAAAACAAGGGAAGACCCTTATATCAATTTTCATATTATGACAAAGGTAAGTATCAATCTTATTTGTGCATCATTATATATTCAAATTAAAACATACATAATTTCAAAAACCTTAACATTTTTTTTTATGCACGATACCAAAAAATAAATCAATCATCATTAATGGGCATATCATACATGATACTCAAACATTAAAATTTTTAAGCATTTATCAACATGTCGATCATGATACCAAACATTCATTATTTAAAGCATTCATGATACACATCATATGCAATACATCATGTATATCATTATCATAAGTATTGCATACATCATTTTAACTTCATGAATATTTCATCATTGCATGCATCATACCAAAACATTTCAAGCCATGTAAGCCATAAATACAAAGAAATCATGTCGTGAAGGATAAAATCATTTGAATACCAAAAGACATGATTCATATAGTAAATATCTTCTTTAAATAAAATATCAAGAAAAATCATAGGAGTACAAAGAAGAGATCTTGTTTTAAAAGAAAATCAAGTAATAAATCCAAGAATTCACAAGGAAAAATCATGATTCATTTAGAAAATCTCCTCTCAAGAGAATATCAAGTAAAATCATAGAAGATCGATTAATGAGAAATTTTGATTTATAATAAAATCTCATGTATCGAATGTCGATAAATCAAAATGATGATTTATAAAAAAAATATCACAAGTTATATTTAAGAGAAAAATCATCATTCATTTTCAACTCATTCAATTTGTCACATCAATATTTCTTAGATATGCATGATATAAATCTTCAATATATAACATGCATAAATTCAAAAATTGAAAAAAGAACGGAAGAATTCAAATGTACGAAGATTTCAACCATCTCATAAATAAATATAAGACCAAGTTATGAATCCAAAATTTCATGAATCAAAATGATCATCAAAGGTAATCTCATGTTATTCCAATAAATCAATATCATGATTTTAATAAAACTCATTTCAAATTTAAATCATCAAAATCACTTTTATGGTTCACAAAATTCATAACATAGGTAGATTTATAATTTCATTGATAATATATTTTCTTTTTTTTTAAATATTTGATTTCATGTTAGCATGCCTTTTTATTTATGTTAAATAAAAACATGCATCAACATTTAGGATCGAAAAATGAATTTCGTCATAAAACCATCAAGATCAATAGATTCTAAAAAATTAATTGTTATGGTCAAGAAAATCCGAAAATAAAATTTAACACTTTCATGCATTCAGACATGATTTTGCCATATGTTTTTTAAATACACTCATGAAAATAACACATGCTTATCATCATATATAACTTAAAATCTCATGCATAAAATTGTCAATCATTTTATCAAAAATATTTAATATTTTCATTACATCATTATGCATTACTTTAAATCAAACATGATTTCATTCAACAATGTTAATCAAACATGATACATATTATTACTTCTTAACCATGATTTCATATTTTCAATCAAAATCATTTTGTTTGTTTATCATAAAATATGTAATATTATCATTTTCGAAATTACTAGCATGATCATAATTTTTGTATTTTTATTTTTAAACATGTAATTTTCAAGAAAATTAATTCTAAACTAAAAAAGAAAATACATCATGAAAGCATCAAGTAATTTCAAAATAAATCAGGGGGATTTCAATTACCTTTTCATTGAAGGCGGTTAAGGTGTAGTTTGCCACATCGCCTTTCTTGATTTTCTCCTCGTCTTCGGAGGAGCTCAATTATCCCACTTTGTGTTTTTTTTCTTTGGCCTCTTCCTCCATTCAAGTTCATTGTTTATTTTAGATTTTTGTTTAATAAACTTATTAAGATTTAGTGTTCGAAGTTCAAGTTCATCATTGTCCTCATCACTTGAGTCATCGCTCAAGTGGTATTCATTTGTCCGGGATTCCAAATCCTTCCTGTTCTTTGGAAGGTTGTTTTGTTCATCATGTTCATCATGTGCATTATGCACCATTTCATATGTCATCAATGAACCAATTAGTTCTTCAAGTGGTAAGTTGTTTAGGTTTTTAGCTTCTTGTATTGCAGTTACTTTTGAATCCCACTTCTTAGAAAAAGAACGTAAAATCTTGTTTACGAGTTCAAAATCCGGAAAATATTTGCCAAGAGCTCATAAACCATTGACGACATCCATGAAACGGGTGTACATGTCAACAATGGTTTCGCAAGGCTTCATTCGAAAAAGTTCGTAAGAACGCACGAGAATGTTGATTTTAGACTCTTTCACTCGGCTAGTGCCTTCATGAGTGATCTCAAGAGTTCTCCAAATATCAAAAGCCGAATCACATATCGAAACGCGATTAAATTCATTTTTGTCAAGTGCACAAAACAATGCATTCATAGCCTTTGCGTTTAAAGAAAAATACTTCTTCTCCAAATCCGACCATTCATTCATCGGTTTAGAGGGAAGTTGAAAACCGTTTTCAACAATATTTCATAAATCCAAATTCATAGAAATCAAGAAAACTCTCATTCGAGTTTTCCAATAAGTGTAGTCCAATCCGTTAAACAACGGTGGACGAACAACCGAAAAACCCTCTTTAAAGCCATGAAGAGCCATTTCTCTCGGGTGTAAAATCCGAAATGAGAAATACTGGGCTCTGATACTAATTGTTAGGATCAAGAGCACTAAGAGGGGGGGGGGGGGTGAATTAGTGCAGCGGAAAACTTTCAACGTTTAAAACTGCGTTTGTACGACAAAGGTGATTTCAGTAGAAAAGTCGATTCGTAAATTACTTTAACTTGTGATTAGGCAAGAAGCAGTTAAAACGAATCTGTTAAGGCAGTTTGCAGTTGTGATGAAAATCAGAATGTAAGCGCAAACTGAAATACGATATTCGTACAAGAAAAGCGATTTACGTCTAAACATGATTCGGAAAATACTGAGCTTGGAAACACAATCATAAAAGCGCAGAAGGCAGTAAGCTATGAAGGAGGTTTGCAGTAAGGATAATCAGCTCAAAGTAAATGCAAACCAAAGAAGACGGGAGTTTACAGTGGTTCGGTCAATCGTGACCTACATCTACTCCTCCGATTCCTCTTCCGTCGAGATCACCGGCATCCACTAACGATCTTCCTTTACTAGGCGAAGATCAACCTCCTTCTTACACCCCTCTTCTTCTTTTACTGGGTTCAAGAGACAACCCTTATAAGCACTCACTCTCCTCTCTTAAATAGAATTCTAACACTTAAGCTAGAGGAGGAAAATTCTAGAGATTGCAGTAGTGTTTTCTCTCTTTTAATCTCTCTGTGCTTGTATCTTTTACCCAGGGATTGGAGGGGTATTTATAGGCTCTAAACCAGTTTGAATTTGGAGCTCAAAACTGTCATCTCCCGGAATTCCGGTGTCTGGTGGTTGCACTGCCTGATAGAGCTCGAAGGTTGAGCCTCTGGGAAGTGCCACCGCTTGTTAGGGGCGGTTGCACCGCCTGACAGAGCTCGAAGGCTGAGCCTTTGGGCGGTGCCATCGCTTGTCAGGGGCGGTTGCACCGCCTGGTAGAGCTCGAAGGCTGAGCCTCTGGGCAGTGCCACCGCTTGTCAGGGGCGGCTGCACCGCCTGGCAGAGCTCGGAGACCGAGCTCAGGCGGTGCCACCGCCTAACTGGGGCGGTTGCACCACCCAGCCAGAGCTCGGAGACCGAGCTTAGGCGGTTGCACCGCTGTCAGAGGCGGTTGCACCGCCCAGCCAGAACTCGGAGACTGAGCCCTGGGCGGTGCCACCGCCGACCTAGGCGGTGCCACCTCTGGGCGAGAGATCTGGGTCCGAATGGGTTGATCCATTCGGCCCAATTTGGTTCTTTCAAGGGCCCAATTGCCCATAGATTAAGTTAATGGGATCATCTCCCATTTCTAACTTAATCATCGTGCTAACTACGACAATTCTTAAGAGTTTTACTACAGCTTGCTCCGTTGTGTCAATTGCTTCTTCCAACGAGCTTCCGGCGAACATCCGACGGACCTCCGACAATGCTCCTACGGACTTCCGGTAAACTCCTGGACTTGCGACGATCCACTTGGCGAGTTCTGACGAGCTTCTTTCGACAAGCTCCTGAACTTCTCGGATTTGTTCCCACAGAACCTCCGACGACCGTCCGGACTTCCGTCAAGCTCTCGAACTCCTAACGTGATCATAGTCTTGACTCCGGCACAACTCCTGCTACATGTCTTACTTTCATCATAGTTAATCCTACACACTTAAAACAAAACTTCGATCGAGACAATTAATCCTAAGCAATTAACCAAGTTGTCCGGCATGTCATTGGTCCCTCGACGCTTCGTCCGATTCTTCGGCGCATCGTCATCTCCTGCGGCCTATTGCCTAATCGACCAATTGACTCCGCAACTCCGATATCCTTGGCACAATACCTGCTCTTTTTGGCCCAATGCTCGAGTCCACGGTTTGAAGCCTTTTGTCGATACGTCGACCGATCCACCGGCCTGATGTCCAATCTTCTGACATGTTTCTTCGGCATAACATGATTTTTCCTGTTTTAATTGTCTCATCATGATCGAAGCATTCTGCGTTACTTAAAACACAGATTAAAACATAAACACATATCAAGTGATTTTATTATCAAAATACGAGATTCAACACATCATTTCTTTTCTTTTATTTGAATAGACCTGATAAAGTTTATATATATATATATATATATATATATATATATATATATATATATATATATATATATATATATATATATATATATATATATATTTGTGTATAAGCCTCCTTTAATATGATATTTAAGAAACAAAATTTAATTCCTTCCTTATTTCTCTTAATCCACTAAAGGACCCCATGGCTCTAGAAACTAATTCAGCCATCAGTAAACACAACAAATTACCACTATATGGTTAAAAGGGAATTCCAAGATTTGTTATATCAATAAATAGGATAAACTTAAAAATAAAAATGTTATGTGTTCCATAGTCAAATTAGATATATTAATTATATATCTAGAAAATAAAAATACATAGATAAGAACATTGTTGACCTCTTTCTTTTGAGCCTAAGAGGCTCTTCTAAACAATAATAATAATAATAATAAAATCTCAAAGAGATTTGTAATAATTTTAAATGAAATCTCCGCTCACAAAATTGGCTTTGGAATCACAAAGACTTGTGATTGAGGTGAAAAATTGACGAGATGCAATATTAGAATACAAAAATTATCCATACCTGATATATTATCGTCCTCGTAAAAGTGGATATTATAATTAAGTTTCAAGATATCTCCCGTACCATTTTATCCTAAGATAATTACTCAACATTCTTATTTATATATTTTTTATCCAAAAATTATTGATGGAAGCTTTATATATTAAATTATTTTTTTAATTAAATAAAAAATATTTTAACTTAGTTACGAAAAGAACCTTCTAGACTTAGTTAGAGCTAGACCAACCAAGACATCGAATCAAATCAAACCATAGCATCAAAATGTTAGAACCAAATTAGTCTCATCGATTCCCTATCGTATCATGTTTAGATAAAAATATTTTATCATTCTAGGATTAAAAGAACTATTTTAAAAAAATAATATAGCATTTACCCTCACCTTATTATTCCTTATGGTTATAGGGTCTATTATTATTCCTTATGATTGTAGGGTCTACTATTTGTTCGTAGAAATGCACATCCCAACTAATATGTTTGGCCCCATGCACATAATTAATATGATTAGGAATCCTAATCTTTAGAGGGATTGGTGAATCTAATGATGGTGAAGAGAGCTCAAAGTTGACAAAGATCCAACTCGTGTCCTCCACTAAATCCACTCCTCCCGATCCAATTCAATCGATGTGTTAATACTTATATTCTCTAGTGTTACCAAAAGTGAGACACGGATACCTTCTCCATTAAAAGTAGTTCTTTTTCGATTGACTTAAAGATAGTTAACTACATTTCGATAAAAATCTAATTAATAACCATTCAAATTTAATGAAAATAATTATAACTTTTCGTAAAAACTTGAAAGTTAAGGATTCGAAATCTTATTCGATAACTAGTTTTCATTTTTTTGTAGAGATGAGACCGATCTTATTCAATAAATAAATAAATTATTAGACGATGTGTTCTTACTTAACACATGGAATTAAATCGATGGAATTAAAAATATCGATAAATTTTTGGACTCTTTTTCCAAATTAAATTGAGATCAAATGTCACATCATCACAAATCAGTAGGTTAATTAGTGATTTGAATCTACTAATGACGCCCACATCCCTATTGGAGTTGGAATCGAGCGTTAGCACGTCATGTGGCTTAATGGGACCATAGAGAGTGAATTATTGGGTCGGTGACCGATTGGTACAAACAATTGGAACCTTCCCCCCATCGTCACGTCTCATCGTCAACCCATAATGAAGTGACATGTTCGTACGATGCACTACACCTTTTGTGTGATTGCTTTGTGCACTCTTCGAACAATCTAAGACTAAGAAGTGATGGGTGGTTGAAACGTAAGAATCAAAAAGGTGGGTTATTCCTTACTTTTGATTCCAACACTTACTAATTTTCCTACTCGAATGAATCTATCTCGATTCCATCCATCCATCCATCCAAATGTATCAACCAAACATAAGTCTTCCCAAAGAAGGAAGGAAAGAAAAAACCCAACCTGAATGATGTATATAAATTTTATCTTCTTACGATTCGGATTCGTTATTTTTATATTTTATCTTCTAACTTAACTAATAAAAAAAAAATTAATTGTTATCGTATCGTAAATCATTATTCTCGAGCCTACTAAATCAAAGAATTATTTATCGATCTAAAGTCATCCGAAATTCAAATAAATGAAGATATTAATTAATCTAATTTTGCTGATCTGTTCATAAATCCAAACATCTTGCAATGTCACCGACACACCACTCTTAATACAAAACCACCACATCTCACCTAACGCTAATACCAAATCACCAAAAGAAAACAAAGGTACCGAGGAACAATAACATATTATTAATAATGGCTCGAAAGGGATGAAGTCTCTTCTTCCTTCGCAAGAGATTTGATTTCAGTAGATGTGGTCCATTGATGGGTTGGTTAGGTGGTGAGGCTCGCAAATCGATGGGATGTGCCCCCAACTTTAATTTAACCCATAGAGGAGCAAAGGTGATCGACCACGTTGGGTTTTAGTAGGGCGTGTATATATATATTCGATCATGGCATTTTAATATTGAGCATCCATTCGACTAAACAAGTAGACTTTTTAAAAAATAAGAAGTATAATAAAAACAAAAGACAACAATTTACTTTTGTTGTTTTAATGTAATCGATTGATTCCCATATCGCTCGAAATTAATCTTTTTCACAAGTGATTGTGTGTTTGATGAGAATATATGAGGGTTTTTAATGCTCATACTCATCGTCGACGGTCAGAAAAAGTATATCGTATACTTCATTCCTAGAGAATAATGAGAATAACATTAATGATTGTTGTGTGCTCCTCTATTATTATATTATGTCTATCTAATGGAACATACAAAAATAATGATCAGAGATTCAAAGAAAAGCTTTTAAGGTTTTGCAGCATTTTATGTATGTACGTATAGAAATAATAATAATAAATAATATATTTCGAATATTAGAATATATATATATATATATACTTACTGAGGAAGAGGTAAATAAATGGAACATGATGTGATATAATCTTTATCATAAAACATGTGCTAGAAAGAGGAGAAGCATCCAAGCAAAGGACATATAGACAGGCAGGAATGGGTGTTTGAGAGAACAAAAGGGACAACCCTTGTTTTTTTTTTTTTGGACCTGTAAATTTGTCTGATCCCCTCAATGATTTGGACTTGTTTCTGATGATTGTCAGTGGATCAGAGGAATGTGTCAATTGCCTCCTCATTCCATTAATCCTACTTATATTTTCTGTATATATGTATGTATGTATGTATAAAATAAATCCACTTGATCTCTTTAAAACCATAATAAAATAAGCATAGATATACACATATGTTTTTGGCATCTCAAATAAATCATTGAGAATAATTAGAAACAACAGTGTCATTTAATCATCATCTTCTCTTTCTCTTACGTTGATAAATTTTCAAGTCAAACACACTGAAATGGATATACACATATAGTGGATTTGAGTACTGAAGAAATGGATGTTTTGTTTAGGGGATTTGTATTTGTTTGGCAGAGAGAGAGAGAGAGAGAGAGAGAGAGAGAGAGAGAGAGGATATGGGGGATTTGGATTCTCATTTTCGATGACTTAGCAACTTTCAGACTTATTCAATCATTTTAAAAAGGAATACAAAAATATAAAGTGACTATTACAGACTATATATAAATATAGATAGAAGATGGAAATATAAAAATAGTTAGTTAATAAAATAAAACTGAAGGTGCCAAAAATCTTGTAAAATATGAAAAACAATCTATAATATATAAATAATCATTTTGGAACGATTTCTCTAGAAAATATCTATATGTTGGGTATTTCATAAAAGATGATACCTCTCTCTTGCCTTTTTCTCAAATGATATTTTTAATTAAAAAAATTTATCTAAAATACCTCTCAAATATTTTTTTGTCAAAATTTTTGTACTCATGTTTTTTTTTATATCAGTTTTCAAGTGTTTTCATTCGACTTGTTTACGATATTTTTCAATAACGCTTATGATATTTTATTGATGTATTAAAAATACTATGTGATATCATATCTTTTTAATTTTTATTACTCATAAATCAATATAATATTATATATTTAGATTTATTGTTAGCTTGATCGAGGTTAAGAATCTATTTATATCATCTATAGTATCTTTAAGTAGATTTTAGAGTGTTTTTATTGTGGTGAGATCAAATTTTTTTTTGAGAAATAATATATATATATATATATATATTTTAAATTTGAGGTATTATATGGAAAAAATAAAATAAGGGTATTGATTAAGAAATTTGAAAAATCGTTCATTAAATTTTATTGTTACTTTTATATATGTTAAATAAATAATAATTTATAATTTGATGTACCAAATCTGAAGTTGCTTACTTTTTTTATTGATCTTTCTCCTTTGGATTTTGTGAACCGAATATAGATTTTGATTCTTAATGCAATATTAACTGTGGCCTATATATATATATATATATAGCAGGGAAAGAAAGCATTTGTATCGTAGAGAAGAGAGAGATGCTACTCTTTTCCCTTCTTTTCTATTTGGCTTTACCTTTGTTGTGTTTAAGTAAGCCTGTGTTTGGAATCTTTATACTTCACCTTTTGTATTCTTTTTTTCCCTTCACCTGCTTAAGTTACCTCTTTTTTGGCTTTTGCCGACCTTTTGTTCCAGTGGGCGGTGCAGAGTCTCCGAGAGATGGCAATGTTTCCTTGCTGCCGAAGACAGCTTGGCAGTAGCACGTTAAGAAGCCATGGAGAAAGAAAACAATTTGGGAAAAGGAGGTAAAAACAAAAGAGTTTGCAGAAGATTCGTCTGAGCTGAGAGCAAGAGGTCGAGAAAGAAAGGCAAGGGGCCATTTTGTTGTGTTTGGGCACTCGCTTCTGTCATTTGTGGCACACCTCTTTGAATCCTTTACCAGCCCTCCGTTCCACTGGTGGAGAGTTCTACATCTACATCTACATCTACATCTACATCTACTTTGTTTCTTCTGTTTTATTGGCCTTCTAATCGGTGAAAGATTGGATCTTGACGCTTTGATCATTGTCATCTTGAACTTCTTCCAGCAAATCTCGAGTAAAAGTTGCGCCTTTCTTGTGGTGGTGAGAGTGCGCGTCCAAGGAGTGGGGTTTTTGGGGACTCCGTTGTGTTCTTGAGGAGGAAGCAGAGGGACAAGAGAATAGATATGGCCGGAGCCGCGGCGCCGCCGAAGCAGGACGAGTTGGTGCCGCATCCCGTAAAGGATCAGTTGCCCAATGTTTCCTTCTGCATCAATAGTCCTCCTCCTTGGCGTATGTTGTTCACATTTTTGCTCTTCTTCTTAGTTGATATTTTCTTAAGTCTCTGCTCTGCTTCATATTTTCATTCTTTGAGCCTTTCATGCTAATTTTCCTCTGCCATTTTTATGATTTTTTTGTTTTTTGGCCACAACTTTTGTGTTTGTTAGTCATTTATGTAATGCTCCTTATCGGATTGTATTATACTGTCCACTATTCTTCTGTTTATGCTTTTGCTTCTCTGAACCTTCCATACTTTGTAAAATTGTCTTTGTGATCCTTTATGAAATTTCTTTTTTTTTTTTTTCTGTATCGTAGGTGGATTTGATGTACAAAAGATTAATTAATCATTGTTCTTCGGTCTATGCTTTATTTCTGATTATTTCTATTTAGTATTTACAACTTAGGGGTTCCTACCATGAACTTGGAAACTGTGATTTTTGTTCCTACAACAGTGCTTTGTTGTTTCCTAATTTGCATTTGGTGAATGATCTTCCGCTTCTTTTCCTGAACAAAATTATTCCATTGGGAGAATGCTTTCCTGATCTTAATTATGATACGTATAATTTTTTTGATGCAGCTGAGGCCATTCTTCTTGGTTTCCAACATTACCTGGTTATGCTGGGAACCACTGTTATTATCCCCACTGCACTTGTTCCTCAAATGGGGGGAGGAAATGTGAGAATTTATTCGCACACAAGAAGAGGAATCTTCTATTCAAACTATAGCAGTTCTTTGAGTTCATTTTTCAGTTAGTGCCTACTGTGGTTTCACATTTGTCAACATCTTCTGTTTTAGGATGAGAAAGCCAGGGTAATCCAGACACTGTTGTTTGTGGCTGGTATTAACACCCTTCTCCAGACCTACTTCGGTACTTGTTTGCCGGCTGTGATGGGCGGGTCGTATACCTTTGTAGTGCCTACCATATCTATCATCTTGGCTGGGCGTTACAGCAATATCGTGGATCCTCATGAGGTTGCTACCAGACCTAGATTGGACTGACACTATCCTAATTACTCCTCTAGAATTGATGGCTTTATGGTCTTTTCATGCAGAAATTCTTGCATATCATGCGTGGAACCCAGGGTGCACTAATCGTAGCTTCAACGCTTCCAATTATTGTCGGTTTTAGTGGTCTTTGGCGTAATATAACTAGGTCAGTATACTAATGTTCATGTCTTGCAGTAGCGTGTGATTTTTTCTAAGTGCCGTTCCTTTCTGTTTTTGTTTTTTTAATTATGTGTAGATTCTTAAGTCCGTTGTCAGCAGTTCCTCTGGTTGCACTAGCTGGGTTTGGGCTCTATGAGCTTGGATTCCCTGGGGTAATGATTTACTTTTCATAAGATGTTGATATCTTATTGATACTACATTTTTGAGGAATCTTATGATGTCATGGTCATGGTCTTCTTCACGTGCATCTGATTACTGCCTCTCTTCATTCTTAAGCACTGACCTAACTTTTGATGGTCGTGCAGGTTGCCAAATGTATTGAGATTGGGCTACCAGTGATTATTCTATTAGTAATATTTTCGCAGGTGATCTAGTCTGCAAAATGGAATATAACTGATTCTCATACCACTGATATCCATACAACTGTTTAGCACTTATGCATCCATATCATGCACTGTTATTCATCAACTTAAAGGAATCATTATTGCTCATTTTTATCTGTCTTCAGTACATTCCTCATGCTGTACACTCGGAGAGGCCTGTCTTTGATAGATTTGCTGTCATATTTTCAATTGCAATTGTGTGGGTTTATGCATACTTCCTCACAATTGGGGGGGCATATAGGCATTCTCCACAAAAGACGCAATTGCATTGCCGTACTGATCGTTCTGGACTTGTCGGTGGTGCTCCCTGGTAAGCAAGCCTTTATTTCCTTCTTTGTTCAGATTAATACCGAATTTTAGTAATAATATATTAGCATGAAAAATGGCTGCATAGTAACTAGAGTTGTATCTTTTGTTGTCTATATTTTTATTTCCATTCTTAGGATACGAGTTCCATACCCTTTTCAATGGGGTGCACCAACTTTTGATGCTGGTGAAGCTTTTGCAATGATGGCAGCTTCACTTGTGGCCCTTGTAGAGGTTGGAACATACTGACTAGTATTGGAACACTGAAAAATAAAGTAATGGCTGATTAATTTTTTTCTCCTAATGTCTGTAATTGTACAGTCTACTGGTACTTTTATTGCTGTTGCAAGATATGCAAGTGCAACGCCAGTGCCTCCCTCAGTTCTCAGTCGAGGTATTGGTTGGCAGGTTAGAATTACATCTCTGTTTCTTTTCAAGTAATGCAGCATTCATCTTTTTTTGAGTTTCGGGAAATAGTTACCATCAAGTTACTTCTTAGGGTATTGGTATCTTGTTGGATGGATTATTTGGAACTGCAAATGGTTCATCAGTATCAGTGTAAGAACTCTTCAACCATTTAGCTTTTTGTCTTGCTATCATGATGGTGGATAAATTTATTTTCTTTATTTCAAAACTCTGAATTTCACGCTTTGCAGTGAAAATGCTGGTTTGCTGGCTTTGACACGTGTTGGCAGCCGGAGAGTCGTGCAAATATCTGCAGGATTCATGATTTTCTTTTCCATTCTTGGTAAGCTCTCCACATTCTAGATTTTACTTCTCCACATTCTAGTCGTGCAAATTCCCACCCTGAATGAATCTGCTGCTACACATAGCTTACACGTGATAAAGTCAGTTAGGTGTCAGTGTTCTCTTACTTATTGTTCCAAAAGTCACAAGTGTTTGGCTCATATTGGCTAAGATAAATTCTTCACATACGGTTCTCCATAATAGAGTGACCAAGTAGGTACAGCTGATAATATAATGAGTTGACATTAATAGTTATTCTTTGAGCCATTTTAGAAATTGGACTTTGGCATAGGACTCCCTGCGATGGATGAGGTCAAATAGAGAGTGGAGTGATATCTATCAGGTGTCCAGTCTTCTTTCTCGTTTCAACCGTCCAAAAGAGAAATTAATACCTGATCTTGATCGAAGATCTGAACAGGATGAAACAGCATAATAGGTACTAAATGCTATACTAATTTGCCAAGAAAGATTCGTCTAACAATGTTAATTGTTACTGTTTTCGCATCATTTTTCTACTCCATACCATCATTAGACTACTCAGGCATTGTCCTGTATCTATAAAGCTTATTTCTACCTTCATAACTTTTTAATAAGTTGCTGATCACTTGTTGGTCTGTTTTGGTTGCATAATGATCAAAACGTAATGGGTTTCATCTATAAATTATATGACGACATCATTTTCTTTGTGGGGTGTGTCTTATAAAACCTTACATCTCTCCCAAGCCTCCTCACATCTCTCGTCAACACTTTTTTGTTTTTTTGTTTTTTTTGCTCACCTTCCATGAAGGAAACCTCTTTGACAACCTCTGGTTTGCTTTTCTACAGCAGTTTGCTCCCTTTGTCTCTTCGACGCCCTGATAGCCACCTTTGCTCCCTTCTCCTTCTGTCATTGATAACTTCAAGTACTAGCTACACTTGTGATATGAGACTATTTGCTTAATTATGAACTCACAACTAATATCAAACAATCTCCTGGATGCAACACTAATATCTTGATCATGACTCCCTTGTAGTATGGACTTGTCAACATTGTCATGGTTTTTCTGTACAGTTGTCTTGTCATCCACACAATGTCTCAAGTATACCATGAGATATCTCAATCATCTACTTATGAACTCAAGCATATGCATGCCAACTTCAAAATATTTTCATGCTAGTACACAAGCACTATCGTAATAGGAAATACAACTCGAAAACATTCTCGTTTGGCTTCAAAAAGAACGACTTGTTTATTGCACAGTTAACTGCAAACTTGGCTTTTAAGTTAGCCACTTCACTTTCTTTCTTGGATTGTTTGATTTACATCATTTTAAATTATGAGAGAACACAGCTCGAAATTGTAAAGCCTAAGTTAAATAGTTCCCTGTTAGTTGGGAGAACTGGGACCAAACACCCACCAGCAAAGGGCCTGTATATGCACACTATAAGCACCACTCGACCAAGTAGTTTAAACCAATGAATTATGGAACTTTCTATGTTATGTATCCTGTTAACATTGCACATTTTCCCCTTGTGGGATTATCCACTTGACTGTCCAGCATTCACTTGCAAATTTATGGTCAAGTGAATAATATCATAGGGAGAAGATTGAGATGATAATAGGATTTATATCGTATGAGAGCCATAATTTATTAACTTGGGCTTTTGGGCCAGATTCATGTTTCTGATGGGTGTGTGACCCATTGCTAGCAGGTTGGTGGATCTCAATTTTTCCCTAATAGACTAGGCTCAACAAGTAATATACTCCCATAATTTAAAATGATTCGGTCGAATGAATTAAGGAAAGTAAAGTGACTAATTTAATAAGAGATAAGCATGAGGCTGACAAATGGTTAAGAAATTGCACAGTTAAGATGTAGATTGATATTGTATTGTGGACTGGCTGATTGGTAAATCTTTGACATTCTCAAGAGTGACTTGGTAAGCATGCGGTGTAGGGGAAACCATGACGCAATTGGTCTATAACATGGGGAGTCGTTCTCAAGGAGTGATGATGAGGTCTCACCTAAAAAATAAGAGAAGTTTTTGGTTATTCCATTACGAGTTGATGGTCAAATTGATAGCCTCGCATGGAGACGTGAGATGATAAAGGGACAAAATTTAACAGGGCATATGATTCATCGGCTTTGATTCTTAGGTCAGATTTGTCTTCGTTGTTTGTGTGTATGCACTCTTTGCTAGCAGGCTATTTGGGTCTAGTTCTCCTCCCAGCAGTTGGCAAAACATGGTACATGGTACATACCAGTTCACCACAGTCTGATGCTGCCACCCAAAAAGGAATCCTTTTATCTGAAACATCAGTTAAAATGTATACAAAGGACATCTATAACTTTTTATATTGCCACACCTTTAAATTGTAGTTTCCATTGCAAGTTGCAGCATGAAGTGAATTACATTGAACCTATGTTGCTCCCTTAAGTTTGCGTCTCAAAAGGCAGCAGAACGTAAGACATGTCTTGTAATGAGCCATAATGTATTGAATGATATAATATAGGAATGCAATTCAGTTGTTTGAGTGGTCTCAATTATCAGTTTGACTGATTCTTTCCCCTCGAACCAACTAATCATTTTTCTTTGTGGTAGGGAAATTTGGAGCGGTCTTTGCATCCATTCCTGCTCCAATTTTTGCAGCCCTTTACTGTCTTTTCTTTGCATATGTTGGTATGTAAAATACAATGAAATCTCTACTGTAGCAATCATTTTTCATGATTCTTGGATTCACTGTGTAATGTATGCACAGGTGCTGCTGGTGTTAGTTTCCTGCAGTTCTGTAATCTTAACAGCTTCCGTACCAAATTCATCTTGGGATTCTCTGTTTTCATGGGTTTGTCAGTTCCACAGTACTTCAATGAATACACTTCGGTTGCCGGTTATGGTCCAGTTCACACTGGAGCAAGATGGGTATGTTAAAATCCACATCTAGTGCTCCTGTACTTTTATTCGTAAAGTTTGGTGTCCAGTATATTGATGGTTCTTTCTTCTCTCTAGTTCAATGATATCATTAATGTGATATTCTCTTCGAAGCCATTTGTCGCGGGCTTTGTGGCATTTTTCCTGGACAATACTCTCCATAGGAATGACAGTACTGTAAGGAAAGACAGGGGCTATCATTGGTGGCAAAAGTTCCGATCCTTCAAGGGCGATTCGAGAAGTGATGAATTCTACCGATTACCCTTCAATCTCAATAAGTTCTTTCCCTCAGTATGATCTCTATAGAAGAGACATTGTTTGCAATGCATGTCACCTTGTCCATGTAGGGAGTTCTTTATCTTGGCCCAAGAGAAACCTTTCATTGTTAATGTATCCTGGTGGATTTATCTGTTGACATTTTCTCTCAATACATGTTTAAGTTGTATATGTCATAGTCGATACGGATTACTCCATGGAAGATATCACTACCTTATTTGCATCTTCAGCTCTTAGATTATATACATCTTGCTCACAGTTCTCTTTGTCCATCATTATGCTGAAGATCTGTGCTCGATTTTGTTGGTTGAACAATTTCAGCTCATAATATCATCATCATTTCTTTCACATGTTTGTGATAAGAAATTTATAGCATCAGTGAAGAGCCTCATGTTTGCACTGTTTCAGTTCATCGGTTTTCCTTGTGACAATGTCATTTTACTATAATTTTTGTTCTTCTAGTCGAAGTAGATATACGCATGAACTATATGTACGTTGCATGACTGTAGCAGTGTGATTATACTTTAGCTTTAAGTTGTTTTAATATGGCTTTCGCTTATATTCTAGTGTGTTCAGGTGCATGTATGCACATCACTGATCCAATATGTTTAAAGACTAATCTGTATCAGAAAGCTACCAAAGGATAGTCTGCACAAAGATGCTAATTAAGACATGCATCCTAAATGCAATGGTAGTCTTTGTATACGTAGTGGTATATTGTTGATTTTCCACATGTCAATTAGTTCAAGTCTATTGAGAGTGTCATTCTAATTAAAACTTGTTTATGTTAAGGTATCACATATATGTAGGACATGCAAATAAGAAATATATGGTAGGTTTCAAATTGTGTTGAATATTGGCATCATGTATATCATTCAAACTTTGAACTTACTCAACATCATTGTATGTTTGTGTTCAAAATAAATTTATGCATATTTGCTGCTAGTTATTGATCTTACAAGTTTACTGAATACTGGTTACATATTTTTTGATACTGCATGATACATATTAATTGCTATTTCCATGTGTACATGCTTCATAGGATTCTACTGATACTTGCACTGTCACCATGCTGCTTAAATAGGCTTAGTTAACACAGCAGCATATATGGGTAGATAGTGAAACTTTTGAAAGATAAAAGTTTTTGGAGCAATTACAAAGTCGATAGAAGATTTAACTGTAAAATTTTGAAATGGAATGATAATGGCTTGAATGGAATTGCTCTTGACTGGGAATACTGTTATCTGATTTAAGAGGCATTTGAAGCTGCATACTAGTACTAATAAATGAGTAATGTCTACTTCCAGTGACTTCAATACCTGGTGAATTCTACTTTATTGACTCCTGCTTGAATCTGTTCGATCTAATGGAACTATTTATGCAACACCCCCTAAGCTTAGCCTCACATCGGAATTAGTTTAAGATTTGAATTGATCTATAAGGACTTCATGAATTCACTAATGTTAAGTTAGAGTTAAGTCCAACCTATTATTGCGCATTAGCTCAGGTAGAAAAGGATTATCTAGGGTCGGATCTCACATGTATTATTTCTGTCGGGGCTTGATTCTGTGGTATATTGACTCTTGACCTTAAGTAGGAAAGATTTTTACACCTCTAACTTTAGTTTTATATCAGAAGTGGGTAATAATTAACGTGATAATTAATATTTATTTCTTTAATCTCTTTAGTAGTTCCTATGAGTCAGTGGTTCGGTCTCATCAAGATAATAGGTTAGCTACTTTATCAGGCCAGGTCATGAAAATTTCTTCTTATATATTTAGCATTCCTGTTCTTGCCTGGAGCTGCTTGTTTGTCTCAGATTTAACGGGCACAGAACATGATTTCATGAGCTTATCAACCAAAAAAACTATGGAATCTGCTGAGATTAGCTTTCATGGTGTTATGTCATTCCTCTCCTTTCACATATTTCCCTATAGTGATCAGTTCCTGAAATGAATAGGCTAAACCAAGGTAGCCGTATGTCTGACCATCCTACAAGGCAGGAAATTATTGTAGAACCTGCATGTTGCTGTATCTGTCACAGATGCATCAGATGTAAAGTAAAACCACATTGCTATTAAATTTGTCACTCCTTTTCTTATCAATGCTGCCAGCGGAGTAGATGTTGAAGTTTCATATCAGACTTTTTGAAGACTTTGTGTATGTTGAATTTGGAATAGCAGTGATTTGATTGTACAGGTAGATAACTGAGACAAGTTGTGATTGAAACTTATGCACAGGTAGATGAATTTGGTGAAAATTTTCCTCAAAGAAGCCTTGTGCAAAATTACAACCATAATTTTGCTTAGGCTTATCATTCTATTATCTTCTCATGTATGTATAGGTTGAAATGAAATACTTGTGGTTTGAATGCAAAGGCAGGTGATTAAGAAAACTAGAGTGTTATTAGTGAGAAACTTATCGAATCAAACAAATGGTTTTAGTGAAGTTTCATCGAGTAGTCATCAATCTGTTGCTGTTGCAATTCTCTGACACATTCCTAAACCAATAAATGAACATGTCCTTATCTAGCTGTAGCTTGGCAATTAAATTACTTGTTGTTGATGTCCTCCTCCTATGATGATTGGCTCTATTTTGCTGTAATGATGCTGTTAATAGTTGATTGATGATGTTATTACACTGTGACTGTTTGATTCTTGAGCAAGAGCTCCTTCATCTTTTTTTGTTCCTTTCTTTTAATCCTTGTGCTGGAGAAGGGTTGACTCTGTCAATTCTTGTTCCCCTGAGTGAGTCCCTTTTGCTCGAGTGCTGTGAATCTTTCTGTACTTCTTCTTCTTCTTCTTCTTCTAGCGATCGATCTAGGCTTTATCCGAGAGGGAAGCTCTGATGACTTCTCTCGAGAGGAGGGGAAGCATTTGATTGGATGTGATCCTACCAATAGAGAAGTAGCCCACAAATCATTGATGACAAAGCCCAACAAATGAGGATTTGAAGAGTTGACAAGCTGATCTTACATCCCCGTCTACATCTTGATGTGTGCCTGCAGTTGGGTTTCTTTCGGTTCTTGTCATCTTCATTTATGAGCATGTGGCCGGAATCCACTGATCCATCAACCGGAACAGTGGTTGGCATTATTGTCTGTAGTCAGTCCGATATGCGAACAGACTGCGAAAAGTAGTGAGATTAATCTTGTGCCTACCGAAGCATTAACCAAGTCACCAGAATAAGGTTTCCGATTCAAGGCACGCCTTTGGCATTCAGAATTCCAACTTCTGCTGCACTCGAGCTTTCATGGTGGCAGCTGCAAGCCTGCCTGCAATGATGGAGGCCGAGGTGCACCCAAGGGTACCACACCACCTTGCAGAAATGAATTCATGCTGAATCGTGACTCCTCCTGTCTCGGTCAAACCAGGCTAGAAAAAAGAAAGAGGAAAG
Source organism: Musa acuminata AAA Group (assembly GCF_036884655.1). NCBI lineage: Eukaryota > Viridiplantae > Streptophyta > Magnoliopsida > Zingiberales > Musaceae > Musa > Musa acuminata. The sequence continues at coordinate 13,652,541 of NC_088335.1, read as the reverse complement.
AGAGAGGATTGCAGGTGGGCATTGCTGTTCTCAGAGCATCAAGGCCTCACGGGTCGATGCCCAGAAACCATCCACATCTGAAAACCTGCCACGGGTTGGTACTCGTGTTGCAATCGACACGGAGGAAGCAGAACAGATCAGATCGTCTTTCGCCCACTGACACGCTTAGTTTGCCTGTTATTTCTTATGTCGACAAAATAGACCAACAACTCTAACCTAGCTTCGCCCAAGGACAGCTTAGATACGCTACTAGTGTTCGAGGGTAATCCATGTCCCCTAATGAGACAATATCTAAGGCTAAATTCTAAGATTCATGTGGTTCAGACCAATGAGACAACCTAATTAAAGTACACAAACCCAACTGCGACACATGGAACCTCTCGATTCACTGTCATCAGATCGAGTGTCAAGTGGTGGAACCAACTCTGGAAGATACAAGGGAGCGGAGCAAGAAGACGACGCCGGCAGCTGAGACCGACTGCATTCTCTCGACCAGACAATTATGATGAGAAGCAGAGTTTCAAAAAGATCACCCACTCTCTTGTGGTTGATGCAATATATATGCTTATGATATTTTTAATCCTGAGTTGATGGAAAGATGATTTCTGGAACTCTGTGCAGGAGATAGGGCACCCTAGGGAGGGAGGGAGATAGGATCGTGTGAGAACTCCAACACTTCACATGGCCTCTTAATGGCATTGAATGGGCATGTGGACCAACTGTAGGGAACTTGACAACCATGGGGGACTAATTTCTAGGGAGAGAAACCTATTGTTTTACATGTATTTATCAGTCCCAAAAGCTGGTAGTTGAAGTCATCATTGTCTCTTCGACTCAAGGGATTGAATACCTTGCACGCTCCCTCATCTGTTCTGATGTATGTACGTACAAGAAGGACCATTTCATACTAAGATCAAAATTAGGTGGTGGTGGTGGTTGATGACACATCCTTAAAAGAGTTTTTCTACCTATTCTACTACATGGTGGCTGTCCAAAGTGACTTGCATGAGAACTTTCTTCTGATGCAGACAATGCAAGTCCTAATAGAGAAAAAACAAACTAACATGGAAAAGAAACAGGGTTAGCTGTGTTGAGTAACTAACTGACGTGTTTAACCACTTCTTTTCTCTCTCTGATACAACACAATCTAAATCTTTCAAAGCTACCATGAAAGCATGCTAGAGCATTCATCTATCTTTTCAAGTAAGCGTACAAGTAGAACAGTGGTGATTAAACAAGTATAGATTCTCTTGATAAATTAATCAAGCACAGGTGCACTGATCAATGAGACCCACTTTGGGGCATGGACTGTAATGACTTTGGGGGGTGGGGGCAGCATGGACCTGAAAGAAAGGAGGAGAACGTCGAACCGATGTGATGCACGAGTACATGATTTCAGGAACACAACTTTGAGATGGATTTTCCAGAAAGCTGAGAGGAGAGAGGTGGTGTTTGCACTTTACTCTCCCTGGACTTGGAGACTTAACATAGCATCAACTGTGTTTTCCACATTAAACTAATCATTCGACTGATTTAAATCCGAAGCTAACGCAAAAGATGGTTGTTGACTCCTCCTTTGATGCATCCATGCCCTACCTACTACTACTCCCCACCTCCAAAATCAACACATTACTTGCAACATCGATTATTTGGGAAGAGGTTTAATGCCACACTCAAAAAAGTATCACGTACCACCACCCACCCACCCACCCACCCAGCAGGTATTGGACCATAGTTCAACTATGAACGAACAGTGAACGCGTACAGCGAACACACTCCATGAGACAAAAACCACGTCCTGCGATACTGATAGTGGATGCCAGAGGGCAACGAGGAGTAGTCATTACTGTTCACCTCATGTCCCGGAGCCAGCACCAGGAGGATAAGAGAGGTAACAGTGGGCCATGAACACAGAATGGCAGAAGCTTTTTGCCCCCAGGACGACCCAAAAGTCCCATCCCATGGCTCGGTGGGCAGAAAGAGGCAAATGACGTTTCTTCTCTGTCAGTGATTCAGTGTCTTCGTCTTGGTAATGTGGCCCCTCTCACCCCCTCGCCTCGCGCACACACTCCCATGACAGGAAGAATCTCACGCCCCTGAGCGCTGCTGCCCGCTTGCAGTAAAATGATAACCCTGTCCTCATCCCCATCCCTGACCTGCAACGTAAAACCACGCCTACCATCGTCTTTACCGCCCCCATACGCCCACTGACATCATGCCAAGTTAAAGATCGAGTAGCCCATTAGCGGAGGAAGTACTCTATCACTCTCTCTCTCTCTCTCTATCGACATTATTATTTTAGGCGAGTGCAGAGTAGACTGTACTAGAATATCAGGGTTTTGAGACTCACCTCTCTGTCATCCCATTAAAGAAGGCCACCCACGAGCAGCTGCAGTTGGTTGAAGGCTGCTTTCTTCTCTGCAACGTTCTTTTCCTCCTCTTCCGTTCCTGTATATCAACAACACAAACAACCATCGGTGAAGATAAAGGAGGGAGAGGAGAAAGATGGGGAATTGCCAGGCAGCGGAGGTGGCCACGGTGGTGATCCAGCACCCCGGCGGGCGGGTGGAGCGGCTTTACTGGCCGACGAGCGCGGCGGATGTCATGAAGAGCAACCCGGGCTACCACGTCGCCCTCGTCACCCTCTACGTCTCGGAGACGAAGACGGACGGCGGCGGCGGCGGTGCCGGCACCGTGCGGTTCACCCGCGTGCGGCTGCTCAAGCCCAGGGACATGCTCCTGCTCGGCCAAGTTTACCGGCTCATCACCTCCCAAGGTTCCATCCGCACTGCTTCTCTACCATTTCCCGATTCCTTGCTTGGCTCTCTGATCTCAGATTCTTTGCCAGAAGTTGCAAAGGCTCTGAGGCAAAGGAAGTATGAGAAGCTCAAGAAAAACCAGGCTGAATCGATCAGAAAACAACAACAACAGCAGCAGCTGCAGCAGCAGCATGGAACAAGCGATCAGTGTACAGATCCTGCTCGAGAGGAAACAGAGGAGGATTCAGATGCCACACATCAGGTACACATCTATTGTGATCGATCATGATATATGAATTCCAAAGTAGTATACTTCAATCAATTCCTACATATGCTGAATCATAAAACAGAGCAAAAATCACACACAAGTAGAGTCGAGCTTAAAACAGAAAGCATAGTCTTTTCTCTACAAAATCCAAATAGAGTTCAGGTAGAATCATGCAGTCAATACTCCATGACATGTTCCAGGCAACAAATCAGGAGAGGGATCGGCAAAAGAGCAGAACGCAGGTGGCGGCAAGAGGCCGCCATTGGCGTCCTTCGCTTCAGAGCATCTCAGAAGCTGGGAGCTAATTGCGCAACCATCGCGAGCTGCTTTCACAACGCATAGACCCAAGTCTTGACGGAATTCACACACAGGTCTCGGGCATGATAGTTATGGAAAGAAGCATTCCATCAAAGAAAGAGTTGAGATTCGGGTTGCTATTGCTGGAGAAAAATCTGGTAGAGTCCTTGTACAGATAAGACTCTTTAATAACCACAGTTCATGATGTAGTCACCAATGTTCAGAAACAAGAAAAGAAAAAGAAAAAATTGATGTATCATCATGATCTAGAGCTTACAGAACATGCATGCTAATGTAGTGGACATTAGCTTTCCTTCCATATTCTGGATCAAACTCACGATCTAATTTGGTTGAATTTGTTGCAAAAAAATCACAAGAACAAGGAGAACAGACAGGAGATGTAGAGTCTTGGCTTATGAAACATGATGGAGTTGAACTACCTTTGTTCTGAGTTACTGTGATGTCTTGAACCCACTCAAATTGTACGATGGCAGTCACTTGGATATCTGGTGACCCAATAAACGATATGAACGTACCGTGGTCAACGAGGTTGCTGGGCAGTCCACATCTTCCAGCCCTGCTCGACATGGAGAAGCCCCTGCGGCTGCTGCTACAAGATCTCCAGGAAGTTTCCTCTCCCTTGGTGCAAAGTAGTACGTCAGCTTCCACCAAGTAGTGTCTTAGGGCGAAGTTGCCCAAGCACCAAAGGATGCTGGTTCATTTGGCAGGTTTGCGATCTGTATGATCAATCTTACCACAAAGTGATATGATCATATCGAAGAAGAAGTGCATGACGAGCAGCATAATCTGAAGGACATACACATACCTTTTCTGGACAATATAGCTTCGTATAATATTCTCCTGATAGATCCACTGGAACACTCCTCGATTGGTTTTACCGGTGTAAGGCTACTGAAATCAATGTAAAGCAAGTTTCTACATCATGATCATGCTGCTCAAAACAGTGATGAAACTCTTAACAAAAGCTCTTAGAAAAATTTCTTGACATATTAACCACAATCTTTTGGAGCCATTTCTATGACAAGATGTTTAGTTTTGGAGATTCACAGAGTTTATAGTGCTGCGTGGTGTAATTCGATCCCTGTTCTGGGGCACTCTTGGCAATTGGCACACCACAAGGATGGCATGTTTGGATTTGATTATTCGAGCTGCATAAAATATTCTTTGATTGGTTCCGAAACTGCGCAAAATAGTTGAAGTTGATCCACGCACTCTACTCCAAACATCAATTTCTAACATGACATCAGGCACTAATAGTCTTGTCGTATATTGCAATGCTAAGAAATTGATGGAGACCGGTAGAACCAATCAGTGGACGTCCTGTGTATCCGAATTCAAATTAGAAAACAGTTTCAGCTAATGCATCAGCCTGCACAAAGCATACCGTTTAGAGTGCCACCATTGCATTAAACCCCAATAGTAAAATTTTTTTAAGGTAAAATGCCCTCTTTTCTTTTTTCACGCCAAATTTTTTTAATAGACTAAGCTAATAATTTATGGGGTAGTGTACCAATTTATTAGACATTCTTATTTTCACAGAAAAATAAATCATAATATTTTCCTTTTCTTTTCTTATTTTAATACACTAAGTTGATAGCTTATGGGCCAATACCAGTTTATCTCCGGCCTAAGAAGGGCTCACAGAGAACAAATAGCCCACAAATTATATTGAATATAACGCTTGCAAGTGTGAAAAATGAATTGCTGATATGTCTATGAAATTATGAGTGTATGAAAAGAAAGGGGAAAAAAGGAAGATTATAAGTTCAGCTCCTAAACCTGCCTCAACTTGAAGAATTCAAAGTCGATAATTGGAATGAATATAGAAGCAATAATCAAGGAAGAAAATAAAAGGGGAACAAATTGAAATGGGCGGATGAAGACAATTTTGTGTAAATCAAGGTCACAAGAAGATGGAGCAAATTCAAGAATATTGAAACATTTTGATCCTCTTAAAGCCTTCTGCAGAGAAATAAATTACCTGATAAAACAACAAAATAACAATTGCTCAGCAAACGAGGCATGGAATTATTCCACTAAATTGGTTGCATACCATAATTCAACTCCAACATACAACACAACACAATCTGCAGGTACATAATAAATGTGAACTTTGATCAAATTAGCATTTACACCAAATTTCAAATAGCTTCGCAAAATTGCTATCAAGTGTCTCGATTCCTGCTAGCATAAAAAGGATACTGAAGGTGAATATTGGTGCATTAGCACGAACTCAACTCTCCACCAGCTCCATCAATCTCTGCAACAGGGTATCTCAATGAGTTGGATATCTGAGCCGAAGAACTAAATTGAAGGATGCTAAAGTGAATCCAGTAGATCTACTGTAATCCCCTTTCCAAAATTAATAAATGCACCAACAGAATGCATCAGAAATTCCTGTTTGCCGGAACAAGCTTAAGAAGCTTTGCAAGCTCATAGGACTTGAAATCTTTCCCAAAGCATAAGCTTAGATCCAAAGGTGTCTTTCCATCCTAGACATCACACCAAAAAGCAAAGGTCGTTTATCTTGAAATGTATTCATATTCACATTATTCACTCAGTTAACCAAAACATAAGAAAAGAAAATGTATAGAGTGAAACTGCTTTAAAAAGCTTCTAACATCACCAAGTCAAAATAATGTATATGTTGAATAATAAAAGATGTTCTCACCATCATTATCTGCAAAAATTGATAGCTGTTATTGGAAAAACAGAAACCCCTTGAGTATAGAGCTAAGGTTGCAATCATGTGACAATTATATAGGAGGTTTTCAGTTATATCTACAATGTTTGGGAAGAACTTAATCAGACTGCTTATGCATTAGAGAGTGGTTATGCCGGGGTTTCTCATTCATATCCATCAACCCAGATCTGGCTGACTATTATTTGTGTGCACAATGCCAAGCTGGGTAGCAACAGGCAGTTGACTATGTAACACAACATAAACTTCAAATGATCGCTAGTTCTATCATTTATTTCTTTATTATATTTCTCATGACCTGGACATTAAGAACAAGGATCAACCATATGAAGCATTGGCTGTGAATCCTAAGTCCTCTACATTTGCCACTCATTCTCGTGTAATCAAGTATAAAGAATCTCTAATTCCCTAGTCATGCATGTGTGTTTTCCTCTTAAAGCTGTTTCACATGTTTTAATTAATTATCATCTTGCTACCATATTGCTTAACCATCTAAAAGTTCTATTTCTGTCCTGAGATTTTGCAAGCATAGGTGTTTAAGTATCATCTTGCCACTAATATTAATTAACCATCTAAAGGTACTATTATTGTCCTGAGATTTTGCAAGCATAGGTGTTAAACCAGGCATAAATCTAGAAGGATTTTATTCTTCTGCTCCAGACAATTTATGACAACTTGATGTCAAAGAATAGATATGTTATCTTACAAACACAAAAGCTTATTTGTTTCTTTTCGCTGATGCATAATTGAATACATATAAAATTACTAGAAACAAGCATACTACAAGCATTGTTTGAGTTTAAGACAATCACAATGGAACCAAACCAAGAGGGTTCCAAGAATTTCAGCAGTTATAAACAAATATTCGTGGAAGTTGATAATTTCAGTTCATTTTTAGCCCGTTTAAATTTACACAAAGGTCAAAAGATCGACAAGTCCAACCATTACCTTGTTTCTTCTTGTCTTATCAGCACCATTTACCAGCAATACCTTTGCTATATCTCTAGATCTAGTTTGTATTGCCACATGTAATGGTGTCCAACCATCCTGCACAGTATTTTGCAAAGTAAGCTAATAGTTACAAGAATGTATAACCGAAAAATACAGCAAAACAGATGCAACTCACATTATCTGCAACATTCACATCAACTTTATATTTTATTAGCAACTTCACAGTTTGCATTGCACCAACTTGAACCGCATAATGGAGTGGCGTAGCACCATCCTATCACAGAGGACAACAATGTACTTAATCTAAATTGAACAATAATGATAGTGAGTAAGATTTGTGGCAGTTTGTTTTTCCTCTTACCGGATCTTTCACTTGAGGATTTGCACCTCTCCTTAGGAGATGACTGATAACAGCCTCCTTTTTGCCAATAATAGCTTTATGAAGAGCTGTGAAGCCATCCTATGTCATGAAACCTAATCAAGTTCCATGCTTCATAGAAGGGAGGGTTATTCTTATCAAACATTTATGACATGATTAAAGCAATGGGAAGATTACCTTGTCAAGACAATCAATATCTGTACTACCATCCTCAAGTAGTTTATCCATGAAGGGAATCTGACCTGACAATGCTAGACTATGAAATGGGTTCCACTTCATCTGTAGTAAAAGTTAGGCATGTGAAAAAATTAGCTTGTTTATTCTAATAGGTGAAGAATCACCTACTATGTGGGATATAAATTTTCTCATCACTCTTTAGAAAACAAACAGTCGTATGTCATTTTATGCAACAGTAGCATATCCATATATACAACAACAAGCCGTGATGTCCCAAATATTTGAGATATGCAAAAAGTTCAGATAAATTTTAACCTAGAAATTCTGCATATATGCAAGCAACTGCTCTAGATATGATACTTCTAAGTCAGGAGAACTTAACAGTTGATATTTTGCTAAGGTCTGGGACTTCGTTCCGTTGCAAAATAACCTTCTCTTCTGGCTCTAATATCAGGTCAACTTCTGCAAGAGAATCAATACAAACAAATTTATAGTTGCTAAATAAGCAAATGGTTCAATCAAAATAGCAAAGAAATTTTATTACACCCAGTAAAAGTTGAAATATATCCTTACTTCTTGCCGATATATGGGTAAAAGGGGAGGCCCATTAAATGAGGCTCAACCATATGGAGTCTCACAAAATTGATCTAAAAATTACTCAAATTAAAAACAAAATGAAAGAGCTTTTCCAAGTTGGAAAATTAGATCTCTTTCAAATGGAAGAGCACAATCAATCACCTGAGTGATAGTCTTGGTAGTTGGCACATGTTTGGAATACAACACTAAAAGCCACAAGCATCAACATCATCCAGTGCTGGAGATTTTGTTAAGCATTTGGTCTTACTGTTATCTTCTATTAATCTTCTTCCATTTCCCATTTCGTATTTGATGTGCAAATTCAACTAAATCAATGATCGATTACTTATGCAATCGGGTCATAACAATTGCAGATTGATTTTCTTTCATAATGAGCCAGAAACAAATGGAAAATTTTAAGGCAATAATGGAAATTTTGACAGTTAACGCTAAAGAAGTCACTACTACTTTTTCGTGTCTATATTTCCCAAGCAAAGATTTACCAAATTTAACAGTCATAATTGGCCAGAAACTTGAAGTGCATTACTGACAAGATAAAGAAGTTGAAAAGACAAGAAACAATGCATATTTTGAATCAACAGTATAGATGTGAAAACGAGCTAATGTTGCAGACTAAGCAGCTTAGACATCAAGTCACATGCCAGATCAAGATAGAATGTGCGGATCAAAAACATTCTTTTGATGAAAATAAAAGTGACTGGTCAATAACGGAGCCAAAAGTTAGAAAAATAAAAAAAAAGTATGAAGAATTAAGCCAGCAGTCATCCTAGTCGAGAAGCATTCATTAACCTCTAAAACAATCGCACGACAAGATCCAATCTTTCCGCTATAATGAAGATGCAATCATGATAAGGAACACCCCAGGAACCATGGACCCTAACACATCCGCTTCAACGTCGTCTAATACAAGAAAGAAAGAGTTTTGGGTAAGGGTATATAACCTTTGACGAGATCGTCATATTGGGACACAGTGGAAATCGTAGCGTCTCCCTGATCACCACTGACTTCCTCCCCTTCCTCATCCTCAAGTTCTTGATCCACCTCTTCCAACTCGCTGTCATATCCATCATCCGGATCCTCCCAGAATCCATCAGAGCCCCGTTTGGCGCGGGCGGCGGAGCCGTGCCACTCGAAATTCCCCGCAAAAGAATGAGCCCTGACGGCTGCCCGCGAAGAAGACGACAGGATAAGAGGAGGTTTTGGAGGTAGCCGTGGGTTCAAGCTACGGAAGGCAGAAGAAGGCCGGAGGTGGAGAAGGTGGAAGGAAGAAGAAGATAACCCCGCTCCCGCCACCATCCCTAGCTCAAGCATGTTCTCTCGGGAGCGATTTGGTGACAGGTTCATCGAGTTCTTACACCTGAGAGGGCATCCGGACCCGATAACCCGAAATCGGAATAGATAGATCTCTGACACAGATCTATACCCGATTAAATGTGTAAATATACCTGGTAATGATCCGAATCCGATCCGTGATATTGGGTATGGATCCTCATTTGGGTGGTTTCTTATAAAAAAATGATTTTAGGTTGAATAAATCACTATAAAAAGAGTTTTCTAAAGAGTGACATGGATTTCTCAAAGGCCGGATATGGTGCCATTTACATGTATAATCCCCAATAAAGCATTAGGTGTTTCAATTAATTCAAAATAATTAGTTATCGGATCCGGATTTGATTTCCAATTTAGCATTGATTACCAAACCTCTAGTGAACTTTTGTCCCACCTTGGTTCTAACCCTTTTCATTCCTATAATTAATTTGAATGTTTATATTACTTCTATTTTCTGAAGCTTATAAATAAATAAATATATATATAAAAGTTAATAATCATATTATAAAATGAAAGTGGGGAGGATATTTTCATATATATATATATATATATATATAATAATAATCATATATATATATGATTAATAATATATATATTTATAATCATATATATATTTAAGTTAATAATCATATATATATATATATATCATATATTTAAATCTTAAAAACTAATTAAGCTTATGTTATGGGAATGAAAAAAATATTATATTTATTTTAAAGAAAATAAAAATTACTTTTTCATTATGGTATGGCATAGAAACAATTACTTTGATATGCGCATATCACTGGAAAAATAAAAATCCTACAAGTCAGAATTTACTATAACTATTTGATGCATTCGGATAATATCCTTTTATGATTGTGTGTGACTTTGGTCATTCTTTAAGCTAGACAATTAGTTAACTATAAATATATTTAAGTTAATAATCATATTATCATTAAGTTATCATTGCAAACCCATCAAGATTATTACTACAAAGTTGTTTTATCCCAGGACTTGGCAAAAAATTTGACTTTTGACTTATTTTAATATAAAATAAATAATAGATTGATCGGTTTGAAAATAAAATGGATTGTTAGTCATAGAATATTATTTTCTTCATACTTTAACCTAACCAAAATAATAAAATAAGTTAAAAAAAATATTTTTCATTAAAATAAAATAAATATATCTAAAGGTTTTGATCCATATTTTCCTCATTCATGTATCCATCATAAACGGATCAGTAGGAAGATTTTTTTGCTTATTGGGAATTTCCCTAAATCAGATTTTTCTTAATGATGTTATCAATTACTTATCGATAATTACATATACATGAATTTCCCTTCTTTTCGCTTTAATTGTTGTTCTTCATGCTCCTTTATGAGATAGCTCAATCCATTTCACTCCATTGATAAAAAAAAAAAAAAAAAAAAAAAAACTTAATGAACTCACCTTTTTCCATGTATATATGTTGTATTAACTCAGCATTTCTAGGTTAGCAGGAAAGATAGGTGATAATAATTTTAACTAAAATCTCTATAGAACCATTTCAATTCGATCGAAAAGTTTAATCTTTATAAACTCTAGTTAATAAAATAGTGGTTTTTTTTATCATATGCGGCCAACGAAGACTTTAAATCATGTGTTCCAAACATTATCCTGAAAGAAAATAAACTAAATAACGATTTTGCCAATGAAGACTTTAAATCATATGTTCCAAACATTATCCTGAAAGGAAATAAACTAAGTAACGATTTTGCCTATCTCTTAGGAGAGAGATGATAAAATTGAAATAATATAAAGTTATAAACAATATTAGCATGACCCTTCTATAACGATGACACACATAAATTGAGAAATTATATTAAAGTCAATTTAGTATTAGGCATAATAACAGAAAAGACCAATGTCATAACGTGAGCTATCATTAGGTCACTGAGTCATATCTCACGAGCACTATGTATGCTAGTATCTAATTTTAGGATATGTTTATCCTCGATTTAAAGATCAAATATTTTAAGTGAGGTATATTGTAACGTGCTAATTTAGCCTTATATTGAAAGTGCAACAAAAATTAAATAGGCTCATAGAGGCTTGATGGGTAACTACAATTAAGTGAAGCAGTTTGCATCACTAGTAGACTCAACAAGTCAATTACATGACAACAACACAGATGACCAACATCAAAACCACTCTTATTTTTGGGTTTAAGAAAGTATTAAGGCAAGATAGATTAATAGTTGATATGCCCAATATCACACCTTTAAGTAGATCTGAACATACAACATCCCTTGATTTATGCAATCCCCATTCTTAATGTTCTTCCAAAAATTAAGAATCCAAATAACGATGCAATTTCACTCTCTGCTACTATAAACTTGTTGCAGACCTTCATGTGTGTGCCAAGGGAAGATGAAGCACATGAGCTTGATGAATGAACACTGGAGAGATCATGAAACTTGACCACCTTCAACCGCAACATGATCAGAAGGCACTTGCAGTAATATGTCTTCATGCTTGTCTTCTTCAACCTTTGTGAAGCTGCTGAAGTTGCCCTTGGTCATGAATAGCTGAGCATGGTGGTGCTTGCAGTAGAGTCTGCCCTCATGTGTGACAAAGTTGGATGGGCTGATGGTGCAACCTCCATGGGTGCACCTAAAGCAGGGCCTGTGGTAAGAGTTTCCATCAACAGCCACCTGAAAACAGGGAAGACATGTCACTTATTATCTTGTATGGATCAGATGTAGATATATAGATACAGTCCTGTCATTTCAACAGATATTACGTCGAACTATTTAGTCGAGTTGCTAAATGTGAATGATAATGTCATACAAATCTGTTGTTCTGAATGCATCCACAAGATCATATGCATCAACTATGTAAGAGTTTCTACCAGCAAGTTTCTTCTAACATGTTCTAAAATTTTTTGTATGATGTGGCTTCGGGAAATGATGTTCGACATCTCCTAACTTTTCAGAAATTTTCACCTAATGGGAGAAAAATCCAGCTATATGATCTTCTGAGTCATATCAAATCACAGATAAATAAAGAGGGAATTCTCCACTATATATTGATGATTGGATAGTTCTTCGGCACACCTCTCTAAAAGTAAACACTGTTAAATCTGTTATTTTTGCAAATTACTAATATATTTCTGCTTGAAACTTCTTTAGCACAAAAAATATGCAATGTATTGGGAGATAATCATGCACCAAAATTATGACTTAGGTATATGTGAAATCGCACAGACAGAGTGAAATGAGGAATACAAATATTGCACATAAACATTAGATCGCAGTGAACACTAACTTGTTGGTAAATCTTTGCGTTTAAGTCCAATAGATGAAATTAATGGATCCTGATAGAACTTGAGGGACTATATGAACAGAATGAAGTCTGATATAACAATCTGACACCTCTTCACGTTTCAGAAAAAGAATAGGAAATATCAGATGTACCTTCTCAATTGGGTACACCGTTTTCTTGCACTCCACACATTTGTCTCGTGTGCCGAGAAATATACTCGCGTATCTGCTGTTAGCAACACCCTGTATGATATGAAAAATACGTAATTAAGAAAACTGTGCCAGATCATTTCGGTATCAGTGTATTTAAGTTATATGCATAATTGCATGGAAATGATAAGTTGCTTTGATCTCACTGTACCTGTTGACCACTAGATCTGTCTATCTTAGCAGATTTTGGAGCTCCTACAGCAATTCGAGTATGTTGTCAGCACATAAGCATGACAATGTATCATGGAATTATCAGAGTCATCAGATACCTTCAAAACTTTTATCCAGACTGCCAGTCATCTTAAAGAGTTGATCATAGTGAGGCTTGCAGTAAAGAACTCCCTCAATAGAGCTATAATTGCTGAACTGCATTATGAGCATTTTGAAGACAGCAAGATGTACTTGAGCTATATATATACACACACCGTGATACGCACAAATGTACACATAACGCAGATATATACATATAAAAAACCTTATCAGAGTAGTATTCCATTCATGTTTGCCATATACAAATATATTCATATAGAATCGATCGGTCTTGTATCACAATTAGCAAAAATTTTACCACATGTCTCAGCCTAAATGATACATAACACAAAAATAAATACAAGGACTCGATGAGGAGTTCGATAACCTAAAGTTCTTTGTTGCTCATCTTGAAATGTTAATGAATGATTTGCAAGGTTATGCAAGTTATCGTGAAACAAAGCCAAACAATAATTCTGAGATGCCAAAGAAGTGATACACTGAAGGAATCTCAAAGCAAGAAGCTGACTCCAACGTAAATGGCAGAGTAGCAACCTCTTGTGGATTATGAAACCTTCATTGCCTTCTCATGGTAGATAGATATGTTTGTCTCAACATTCTCACCTCAGCTGCACTCAACATGACTCATGGAAATTAAGTGACACGGAGATCAACCAAAACATTTTGTGCTAAACTAAATGAATACGAGTATGTTAGGTATCAGGCACCTAGGATAATTTTGGAGCAATGCTAATAATTTTCAAATAAGCAACTTGATTTCTGTATCGATTATACCTATCGATGTCTATTTTACATTTACTTTATTTCGTGTGCGTCGAACATGGGTTTTTTCTTCGACTTTTTCAGTCATTTAAGTCTGACAATTTTTTTGACCAACATATTGATTAGTATTTAAACTTGTTTTACATTAGATCATCATTCATTGACTTGTATAAGACAATGTACCAGAAAAACAATGTATTCATATGGCAGGCATGACAGTTCCATCACATATGTACCTGGTGATGTTGTCTTGCTTTCATAAATAGATTCTCTCTTTCTTTCTTTCTAACAATTGCTAAATACATAGAGTTCACAAATGGTGGCTTCATGTTCACGTTTGTTTATTGATAGATAAATAAGCACTAATATCCATTTATCATAATGCATACTGTTCATCGTTTTTATATTAGGTATGCCCGCATTGGCGGTAGCCTCATGTACTGGGTACATTCTTTTTTTGTATATATATATACTGTTCATATTTTCATGGCCTTAGTGTTTTCCAAAGAATCATTGATATTGAATCAAAGCATAGAAATTCCTTTGCTTGCTCAGGATGATTGAATCAGTTGAGATTAGTATTCATTGTCAATGTCATATTCATAATTGTGACATCTTCTTAAACCAAAAAAAATCAGAGGAAAAATCATGATTCATCCTAAAAACAAAGGAATACTATTGCTTTTATTCATCAGACACAATCGAGTAGCATACATTCTCATTGCAAGAAAGAAACAAAGAAGAGACCGAACGAGCAACTTAAGCAATCATTTTAAGGCAAGTTAGTCTCTCTTTAAGAATTAGAAAGCAGGGAAAATTCATGTTATACATACAAGATTTCTCAAACCCCTCAATCAAACAGAGATGAGTTCTACTCATAATCATCACAACATGCAATGATGAAACATATTTCTTAGTGATAGTTTCATGCATGGTTAAGCCAATTACCTGTAGAATATTTTCGAATCTTTTGATGTAGACAGAGTCCAACACGGACAGACTGAGAAGAGTATTTAGATGGCATCCAAGAAGAGAAAGAGAGAGAAGAACAGTGGAATCACCTTGAGGGTTCCCCTGCAGTGGTGGCAGCGGAAGCATGCTCGGTGGTAGATCCTGCCATCGGCGGCGAGCTGGTCCACCAAGTACACCGTCTTCCGGCACGCCTGGCACTTCTGCGTCGTCCCCCCGAACAGCATCGACGCCATCTCCGACAGTCAAACGCTGCACGATGGCGAGGGAGAGGGGTGGCAGCGATGCAAGGCCTGATGACAGATACGAGCGCAGAGGATCGTTTGTCTCCGGGTACTTGTTTGGCCTTTTCGTTGATAGAGAGAACAGCTCAGCTGAGACTGGTCAGCTCAGAAGAACAACCGCAGCATGAGGGAGAGTCGGTGGTAATCTCTCTCTGCGATCATTTTCCTTGTTTCGTTCCTTGTGGCAGCTCAGGGGGGTTGACTTTCCATCGCATTGGCGGCGCCGGCGTTGGCCAAACACAAAACATTTCTCTTCTGATCACTAATAACATGTTGTTGCTATATTGAATTCTTAAGAATGACTAGTTTTCTTCTAAAAGATTAATACAAATATTACAAGGTTTCCCTTCGAACTCTATATGATGTTCACATTACAGAGGTGAGAATGCTGAGATCACTGTGTTTATTTAGATATAACTTCGACGGAATATACTTAAAATACATGTACATGTTGAAATTAGAAGTGAGATAATTAATGAAAAAATAAAGAAAAAAAAATTAAATACTCTTAATTTAACTAAGAATATTATTTGTTACATAACTCACATCAATGTATCAACCCCAAATAATTGAGACATTATGATTTGTTATTGTATTTAGAGATTAAACTATCAAAAACTAATATTTTAAAGAAATTACATATTTATGCATAGAGTCAAACATCCGAGTGAATAATATACAGTGAAAAAAGCAGGAAGCTACAGTGACTACTTGATATGAGTCCACTATTAAATGTCATGTGGTTGCCAAATGGTTCTTCCAAAATCTCCACTGTTAAATGCATTGAATCCTTCTGCCAATTGTTGATGGCAACTTTGTTGCAGATGGTTTTGCTTCAACTGATCTGGCAAACTTGGTTTTTCTACATATATGGGAAGCCAAAGGGCTATTATTATATGTAACATCCACAGCACATTACAGCTCATACAAACTCGGACTTGTATATACATTATTTTACAGCTCAAGCAGATCAGTGTTATCCCAATCCACAGCTAACTACAACCCATAAAAACTCCAAATCTTTGAAGTCAAATACATATTATTATTTGACTGCTACAGTATATTAAACATTATACTAGTATGACTCTATCCTATGCATACATACTTGTACATACTAAACCTAAGCACACGAGAAAACATGATCTCTTTGTTAAATTTGGATACCCTGCCGGTCATTGGTGGAGTTTTAGACACTGAACGAATTATCACTTAAACCATTAATGGATTTAGTTCCTCAGACAAGTTACAAGAAAGAAAATTGGCCATTCCATTAACCTGACCTTAAATCATACAATCAGATCTGACAGCCTTGTTGTCATATTAGAATCAACACCTCCTTGCTTCTGTTATTCTCCTTCAGTCATTTGGTCTTCACATGAGAAGGTGAATGCCCACTAACACAATGATAGCAGAAGCAATCATATAGTTGACCAACAAGAATGCCATAGTAGTCAATCATATTCTTGTTTAGGATATATAAAGTTGATCTTTTTTTTCAGTGACTCTGCAATAGCCTTTGCACCCTGCAAAACTCAACAATTTAGGAATTACCAAGATAAATTTCTGCTTAATTCATTAAAAGGCACAAACAAATTGATTGCCTACAAAAAGTAGAATGAAAACAGCCTCGTTTTTTTTCAGCTGGAGTTCTTGAGTACCTTCATTTCTCATTAAAATATCTGAAAAACACAGTAAGCAGAATCTTAGTTTTTTATCAGATGCCAAAAGAATAAAATGAAAGAAACAGAATATTGCAGTCATCCTAATGCTGAAAACAGCTGTAGGAAAAACAAACCAATGAATAATCAATTGATCTGCAATCATCAGAAAGAATGAAACTCTTACCAACAGGAAAGGCTACATAATCACTTATAAAGATAAATGTAATCGAAGACATCAGATGTTCAGTCAGATATATTGCTACAAGAATATGATAAGAGAACAGGAAAAACTAAATTAGGAAGTATTCTTGTCCCAATCACTTAACAAAGGAATGAGCTCACTTGCCAACTAATTTAACTATAACTCTTCTTGAGGCTTTTTCTCTAACCTTTTTCCCTCTCACCGTTACTTCAGCAACTTTACCTAAATGTTTTTTATTTTGTCAACCATTCAATTGCTACAAATTCTTCATAGTTTCCTACTGTAGGATAAACTTCAAAAGTGCCTATGCAACAACAGTGACGTAGCATGTTTCACAAGCATGCAAAGAAAAGACAATTATTATTCTCGGTTAATGTAAACTCCACTGCAAGTTAATTTATATGACACTCAAAATTC